>NW_026873490.1:0-148916 GCF_032173495.1 Musca vetustissima
AGGGCGTCTTTATAGACGAGCTGAAGGGCGTCTTTATAGACGAGCTGAAGGGCGTCTTTATAGACGAGCTGAAGGGCGTCTTTATAGACGACCTGAAGGGAGTCTTTATAGACGACCTGAAGGGAGTCTTTATAGACGACCTGAAGGGAGTCTTTATAGACGACCTGAAGGGAGTCTTTATAGACGACCTGAAGGGAGTCTTTATAGACGACCTGAAGGGAGTCTTTATAGACGACCTGAAGGGAGTCTTTATAGACGACCTGAAGGGAGTCTTTATAGACGACCTGAAGGGAGTCTTTATAGACGACCTGAAGGGAGTCTTTATAGACGTCCTGAAGGGAGTCTTTATAGACGACCTGAAGGGAGTCTTTATAACGAGCTGAAGGGAGTATTTATAGACGAGCTGAAGGGAGTCTTTATAGACGAGCTGAAGGGAGTCTTTATAGACGAGCTGACGGGAGTCTTTATAGACGAGCTGACGGGAGTCTTTATAGACGAGCTGACGGGAGTCTTTATAGACGAGCTGACGGGAGTCTTTATAGACGAGCTGACGGGAGTCTTTATAGACGAGCTGACGGGAGTCTTTATAGACGAGCTGACGGGAGTCTTTATAGACGAGCTGAAGGGAGTCTTTATAGACGAGCTGACGGGAGTCTTTATAGACGACCTGAAGGGAGTCTTTATAGACGACCTGAAGGGAGTCTTTATAGACGACCTGAAGGGAGTCTTTATAGACGACCTGAAGGGAGTCTTTATAGACGACCTGAAGGGAGACTTTATAGACGACCGAGCTGAAGGGAGTCTTTATAGACGAGCTGAAGGGAGTCTTTATAGACGACCTGAAGGGAGTCTTTATAGACGAGCTGAAGGGAGTCTTTATAGACGACCTGAAGGGAGTCTTTATAGACGACCTGAAGGGAGTCTTTATGGACGACCTGAAGGGAGTCTTTATAGACGAGCTGAAGGGAGTCTTTATAGACGAGCTGAAGGGAGTCTTTATAGACGAGCTGAAGGGAGTCTTTATAGACGAGCTGAAGGGAGTCTTTATAGACGAGCTGAAGGGAGTCTTTATAGACGAGCTGAAGGGAGTCTTTATAGACGAGCTGAAGGGAGTCTTTATAGACGAGCTGAAGGGAGTCTTTATAGACGAGCTGAAGGGAGTCTTTATAGACGAGCTGAAGGGCGTCTTTATAGACGAGCTGAAGGGCGTCTTTATAGACGAGCTGAAGGGCGTCTTTATAGACGAGCTGAAGGGCGTCTTTATAGACGAGCTGAAGGGCGTCTTTATAGACGAGCTGAAGGGCGTCTTTATAGACGAGCTGAAGGGCGTCTTTATAGACGAGCTGAAGGGCGTCTTTATAGACGAGCTGAAGGGCGTCTTTATAGACGAGCTGAAGGGCGTCTTTATAGACGAGCTGAAGGGCGTCTTTATAGACGAGCTGAAGGGCGTCTTTATAGACGAGCTGAAGGGCGTCTTTATAGACGAGCTGAAGGGCGTCTTTATAGACGAGCTGAAGGGCGTCTTTATAGACGAGCTGAAGGGCGTCTTTATAGACGAGCTGAAGGGCGTCTTTATAGACGAGCTGAAGGGCGTCTTTATAGACGAGCTGAAGGGCGTCTTTATAGACGAGCTGAAGGGCGTCTTTATAGACGAGCTGAAGGGCGTCTTTATAGACTAGCTGAAGGGCGTCTTTATAGACGAGCTGAAGGGCGTCTTTATAGACGAGCTGAAGGGCGTCTTTATAGACGAGCTGAAGGGCGTCTTTATAGACGAGCTGAAGGGCGTCTTTATAGACGAGCTGAAGGGCGTCTTTATAGACGAGCTGAAGGGCGTCTTTATAGACGAGCTGAAGGGCGTCTTTATAGACGAGCTGAAGGGCGTCTTTATAGACGAGCCGAAGGGCGTCTTTAGAGACGAGCCGAAGGGCGTCTTTAGAGACGAGCTGAAGGGAGTCTTTAGAGACGAGCCGAAGGGCGTCTTTAGAGACGAGCTGAAGGGAGTCTTTATAGACGAGCTGAAGGGAGTCTTTACAGACGAGCTGAAGGGAGTCTTTACAGACGAGCTGAAGGGAGTCTTTATAGACGAGCTGAAGGGAGTCTTTATAGACGAGCTGAAGGGAGTCTTTATAGACGAGCTGAAGGGAGTCTTTATAGACAAGCTGAAGGGAGTCTTTATAGACGAGCTGAAGGGAGTCTTTATAGACAAGCTGAAGGGAGTCTTTATAGACGAGCTGAAGGGAGTCTTTATAGACGAGCTGAAGGGAGTCTTTATAGACGAGCTGAAGGGAGTCTTTATAGACGAGCTGAAGGGAGTCTTTATAGACGAGCTGAAGGGAGTCTTTATAGACGAGCTGAAGGGAGTCTTTATAGACGAGCTGAAGGGAGTCTTTATAGACGAGCTGAAGGGAGTCTTTATAGACGAGCTGAAGGGAGTCTTTATAGACGAGCTGAAGGGAGTCTTTATAGACGAGCTGAAGGGAGTCTTTATAGACGAGCTGAAGGGAGTCTTTGTAGACGAGCTGAAGGGAGTCTTTATAGACGAGCTGAAGGGAGTCTTTATAGACGAGCTGAAGGGAGTCTTTATAGACGAGCTGAAGGGAGTCTTTATAGACAAGCTGAAGGGCGTCTTTATAGACGAGCTGAAGGGCGTCTTTATAGACGAGCTGAAGGGCGTCTTTATAGACGAGCTGAAGGGCGTCTTTATAGACGAGCTGAAGGGCGTCTTTATAGACGACCTGAAGGGAGTCTTTATAGACGACCTGAAGGGAGTCTTTATAGACGACCTGAAGGGAGTCTTTATAGACGACCTGAAGGTAGTCTTTATAGACGACCTGAAGGGAGTCTTTATAGACGACCTGAAGGGAGTCTTTATAGACGACCTGAAGGGAGTCTTTATAGACGACCTGAAGGGAGTCTTTATACACGATCTGAAGGGAGTTTTATAGACGACCTGAAGGGAGTCTTTATAACGAGCTGAAGGGAGTATTTATAGACGAGCTGAAGGGAGTCTTTATAGACGAGCTGAAGGGAGTCTTTATAGACGAGCTGACGGGAGTCTTTATAGACGAGCTGACGGGAGTCTTTATAGACGAGCTGACGGGAGTCTTTATAGACGAGCTGACGGGAGTCTTTATAGACGAGCTGACGGGAGTCTTTATAGACGAGCTGACGGGAGTCTTTATAGACGAGCTGAAGGGAGTCTTTATAGACGAGCTGACGGGAGTCTTTATAGACGAGCTGACGGGAGTCTTTATAGACGACCTGAAGGGAGTCTTTATAGACGACCTGAAGGGAGTCTTTATAGACAACCTGAAGGGAGTCTTTATACACGACCTAAAGGGAGTCTTTATACACGACCAGAAGGGAGTCTTTATACACGACCTGAAGGGAGTCTTTATACACGACCTGAAGGGAGTTTTATAGACGACCTGAAGGGAGTCTTTATACACGACCTGAAGGGAGTTTTATAGACGACCTGAAGGAAGTCATTATAGACGACCTGAAGGGAGTCTTTATAGACGAGCTGAAGGGAGTCTTTATACACGACCTGAAGGGAGTCTTTATAGACGAGCTGAAGGGAGTCTTTATAGACGACCTGAAGGGAGTCTCTATAGACGAGCTGAAGGGAGTCTTTATACACGACCTGAAGGGAGTCTTTATAGACGAGCTGAAGGGAGTCTTTATAGACGAGCTGAAGGGAGTCTTTATAGACGAGCTGAAGGGAGTCTTTATAGACGAGCTGAAGGGAGTCTTTATAGACGAGCTGAAGGGAGTCTTTATAGACGAGCTGAAGGGAGTCTTTATAGACGAGCTGAAGGGAGTCTTTATAGACGAGCTGAAGGGAGTCTTTATAGACGAGCTGAAGGGAGTCTTTATAGACGAGCTGAAGGGCGTCTTTATAGACGAGCTGAAGGGCGTCTTTATAGACGAGCTGAAGGGCGTCTTTATAGACGAGCTGAAGGGCGTCTTTGTAGACGAGCTGAAGGGCGTCTTTATAGACGAGCTGAAGGGCGTCTTTATAGACGAGCTGAAGGGCGTCTTTATAGACGAGCTGAAGGTCGTCTTTATAGACGAGCTGAAGGGCGTCTTTATAGACGAGCTGAAGGGCATCTTTATAGACGAGCTGAAGGGCGTCTTTATAGACGAGCTGAAGGGCGTCTTTATAGACGAGCTGAAGGGCGTCTTTATAGACGAGCTGAAGGGCGTCTTTATAGACGAGCTGAAGGGCGTCTTTATAGACGAGCTGAAGGGCGTCTTTATAGACGAGCTGAAGGGCGTCTTTATAGACGAGCTGAAGGGCGTCTTTATAGACGAGCTGAAGGGCGTCTTTATAGACTAGCTGAAGGGCGTCTTTATAGACTAGCTGAAGGGCGTCTTTATAGACGAGCTGAAGGGCGTCTTTATAGACGAGCTGAAGGGCGTCTTTATAGACGAGCTGAAGGGCGTCTTTATAGACGAGCTGAAGGGCGTCTTTATAGACGAGCTGAAGGGCGTCTTTATAGACGAGCTGAAGGGCGTCTTTATAGACGAGCTGAAGGGCGTCTTTATAGACGAGCTGAAGGGCGTCTTTATAGACGAGCTGAAGGGCGTCTTTATAGACGAGCTGAAGGGCGTCTTTATAGACGAGCTGAAGGGCGTCTTTATAGACGAGCTGAAGGGCGTCTTTATAGACGAGCTGAAGGGCGTCTTTATAGACGAGCTGAAGGGAGTCTTTATAGACGAGCTGAAGGGAGTCTTTATAGACGAGCTGAAGGGCGTCTTTATAGACGAGCTGAAGGGAGTCTTTATAGAAGTTCTAGCTTGTTCGGCATTTATAGAAACGGTTGGGCGCCATTATTACGTATCTGTTTTAATCTTAGCTGATTTTCAACCATTGGGCACCATTTGAAAGCAAATGCGTACAATTTAAGGTCAATGATATGGAAGCATTTTATCCTCACCATTTCGAAGCAGCAATTTGAACATAGAATGACACCACCTATATAGATGTTTCTTAGTATTGAAATACTAAGAAATCTACACAGCAATGCAAGGAGGATTAAAAACCCCTTAAAAAAGTGATGTGATATTGACAGGCTTGGAATCAAGGTGGATATGTTAACAATGCGCTACGTTGTTCCACCTTAAATGGGAATACTTTCGGTTAGAAAACATAGAGTTCACAATATTTGACGTTGGGCGCCAACATGTGTAAATCTGTAAATATATCCGTTGACATAAATTATTGAAGTTTCTAATCGATTTACTTCTCTATTTAAATTTATTTCAGTTGATAATTGTGATAAACGTCTTAATATAAATATCACCTCTTATCCCAATAAAACAATTAACCAGTTTTGTAATATTGTAATTATAAAGTGGTATAAATTACAATTCAAAAAAAAATTATTTTTAAATAATAGTAATTTATGAACAATAACAACACCAACAGCTTTTAAATGTTTCATTTTGTTAATGCGAACAAAGATCGTAACCCCATCAAATGTTTATATTCTAAACACATAACAAAAACAACAACAACAATGAATTTTCAAACACAAGACAACAACAAAATACGTTGGCTAATCAATCAATACGTATTTGAATTTTCAATATTTTGTTGTTGAATTTGCGTTACAGTAAAACAAAGTTATAACGAATCTAATGCTAAACAAAAATCATAAGGACAACACAATAAGTCGTAGTGAGATAGGCTTCGGTCATTGATTCACTGCTTCTAATGTAAATCCAATTAAAGGTTTTTATTTTAGGGCAATACATTGTGAACGAGACCTCGATGTATTCAGAAAACCTCATTTTAATCATTGATATCCCCATCTTCAATGACGAAAACGTTTTTTGGCTGGATGGAACTAGACAACATGTGGATTCTACAGAACCCAGGTATCAAAAGCCACAAATCTCATTCGTACATGGTTAGAAGTAAAAATGACGACCTGTCGAAGTTTTTTACGCTTCACCTTTACATGGTCATTCAAAATATCTACAATAGATTGAGAATTCAATATAAGGGCTATGCCACGGTAAATTGTTGCCGTAAGAAAACGAAATACTGAATTACAACCACTGAGATGCCGAAAATGACGCGTGACCTTTGTAAAAGAAAGGGAAAGAAAAAATAGGCTTGAATAGAAAACTTTCTGTCTAGAAGTTGTTTACTCACCAAGGTCCCAGTATGCCAAATTGCAACCATTTCGCAGTGCAAAATGTAAAAACCTCGATTGGAAAATTTATTTATCATTATCATGTACCCCCACCATGTGGTGGGCATTCGAAATTTCTTAAAACGCTCGGGGAATTCATATGGGAAAAAATATGTCTATTCAGCAGGAATTCGATATGCCGCATTGTAGCCATTTCGTTGAGAAGATTCGATTAACAATATATTAAAAATGAAAATGGAGAGGATATTTTATTTGGGGGTTATATAAAAACTTGGACTTATATAGACAATTTTCCGTAAAAATGTAATTTATCCTCCAATACCAAGTAATGTCAAATGGAAAAATGCGGCAAAAACCTTTAAAACACTGGCAATGGGGTGCTACTCGTATGTTAACAAATGGACCAAATTACAAATGGGGTGGTACCGCTATATATGGTAGCTATACCGATATTGATTATTTTTAATAGAAACATCTGACAGCTGATCTCATCAAAAAATCAAATTCAAATGAATTCGGGTGAAAAATATACCCATCCTCCTAAATACTGAAAAATGGATGGCACCATTATATGGTGGCTACCACGAAACATCGGCCAATATTAATAAGTGGTAGTGAGATTTTCTGCTCAATTCGAATCCCTAGTACGAAATGAGAACCAATTCTCTTAAGAAACGTGGCAAAAATACTTCAAAATACGGAATAATGGGGTTATCTTTCTATGGACCCCATATCATACAATATTCATCAATATTGAAAATTTTTAACATGCAGATTTTCTACCCAGTAAGAATTCAAAATATCAAATTACAGCTGATTAGTTTGAAAAACGTGATCAATAGCTTCAAAATACCTAAACATCTGAGCTACCCTAAAAAGTGGACCAATATTGATCATTTTTTATCCCACCATAAGGTGAAGTGTATGTTAAGCTTGTCATTCCGTTTGCAACACTTCGAAATATTCACCGAAGACCCCATAAAGATTATACATTCCTGATCAGAATAGAATTCTATTTCAATTTATGCCTGTTCGTCTTTCCGGTTGTATCTTGAAACCACGATAGAGATAGCTATATTTAAGTTAGAGCTCTGAAATTTTGCACAGACATTGCAAGTACTTGTAGGATGTTTGGTAATGCAAATGCATCGGTCCACGTTTTGGTTTAGCCGACATATAACGGTACCCTCAATACTCGGTATTTTGGGGATTTTGAGACTGATTTTTTAACAAATTCGCTGTAAGTTCGTATTTTTGTCTCTCATTGTATAGAACAGGTCCGTACCAAAAATGATTAATAATGACCGAAGTTTCAGAGTAGCCCTCATATAACTATACCCCCTAATCTTCGGTATTTTGGCGAGTTTGGAAATGTTTTTCAATCAAGTTGTCTGAAATTTTGAATTCTGGGTACTCATTTTATAGCACATCCTTGTACTAATATATATTAATATTGACCCAAGTTTCAGGATAGCCCCCGTAAAACGGAACCCTAATATTTGTTATTTTAGGGATTTGGGGCAGTTTTTTCAACGGAACCCTAATATTCGGTATTTTGGACACGTTTTTCAATCAAGTTGGCTGTAATTTTGTATTTCGGATACTCATACCATACTAAGAAATATTAATATTGACTCAAACTTCAGGGTAGCCGCCACATGACGGTACCCCCACATCTTTGTACAACAATGATTAATATTGACCAAGTCGGTATTTTAGGAATTTTGGATACGATAGCATGTTAAATTGTAAACAATGTATACGATCCGATTTGAATGAAATTTGGCACAGCTCATCTGTTTCGCCCAAGGACGAAACCTATTGGGAAAATCGGTTCAGATTTAGATATAGCTCCCATATATATTTTCGTCCGATTTAATAGAAATGGTACACCAATGTCCCTATATATCTTTCGATTTGCACGAAATTTGACACAGCGTACTTAATTGAGACTATAATGATGTGCGTTAGGTTCAATAAAAATTGGTTCATATAAATGTTCGTCCGATTTAATAGAAATGGTGGACCAAAGTCCCTTTATATCTTTCGATTTCGACGAACATATTGTACCGAATGGAGTCTAGAATGGTGTCTACTTAGCTTCGTGAAAATCGGTTCAGATTTAGATATAGCTCCCATACTTTTGTTTTTAAAATGACGTATCAAAACCTCTATATATCCATCGTTTTGCACGAAATTTGCCATTGTGTACTGAACTAAGTCTAGAATGATATGCAATTATGTGCAATGTATTGAAGTTAATATAAAATCATCTCTGGCAAGTTTCGTTGGAATCGGTTCAGATTTAAATATAGATCCCATAAATATTTTCGTTGGATTATAGGTAAATGGTGCACCGAGCGATACGTGAAATCGTGCACAACGTATCGAATTGAGACAGATGCAGGCACAGCTTTCAAATATATATCAAACGGGTGTCTGGTTGAAAGTGTGGCCTACCGAATAGCGTGTATCAAGTTTGCTTTCCTCACTGGTTCTGTATATTCAAGGTCCTATCATAACATGCGTTTTCTTCTAGAAGCTCCATTAATTTTGCATATTATGGCCTGGCCGAACTTAACATCGTTTCAACTTGTTATTTGTAAAAACATTGTGGGAACTTCAAATACCAAACCGTGGCCAAAAGGTTTCAAATACCGAAAATTTATGTTACCATTATTTGGGTGCTACACCGAAATTTCGAACCAAAAGAAAAGGAATATAGGAGGGTACCTTTATATGGTGGCTACCCCTTTTATTGATAATTCTTGGCAAGAGCCATATATATCAATTAATTCGATTGAAAATGTGACGAAAATTGGTGGTACCCATTCATATTTGGGACTACTCCGAAACTTTGGTCAATATTAATAATTCTTTGTTGGGAAATTTTCTAACCCAAAAGGAACTAAAAACCAGTGAGTGGAGCAGTATAGTCGGACGGGGCCGACCATATAATACCCTACACAATTTCCACGAAAATCTAACTTTCTATGGTTCTATATTCAGAGCTTTGCCAATATTTCGCGATCTAATTCTAATATTCAGTAGACGGGGACTGTACTTGTCCAGATTCTCTTTACCGTGGATTATGTTGCGATGTTGGGCTTTCAATTCTAGCCTATGGGTCGAATCGAATAAAACACAAAAAATAAGTTTTCGGTCCACTTCATCCCAAAATTATTATCTGATCATCACCGAAAATTATAGGCGTTGTCCTGGACCATAACTGGAATCTAATGGAAAATTTCAAAGCGATCAGCGCTATATTTCCGCCCTCTAGTGTGGTAATGGGTTACTAAATAATATCTGAATACGTAAGCATCTATAAATATTTACGTGTAACTCCACATCTGAGTACATACGACCATATAATTGGTATCAATTTAAAGGTCAACCACTCCTCTTCAACATACGGTCAACTTCTCGGGTCTAGGTCCTTCAGGAGCAAATATATACGCCATAGAATACAAATTTTGTAATTTTTCACACAAAAGTCAGGGTCCATTTGACCCGCTAAATATTCACCAATCCTTATCAAAATAGGCATGCATATTCTTTGGCCCAATCCCCTTCTCCATGTAAAATTTCGATGTTCGGGCCATGATTGCGGCTTCTGGAGCGACCGGAAAAACAAACAAAAATTAAGTATTTGGTCCATTTCATCCTCTAAATATTAACCGATCTTTATCAAAAACAATAGGGGTCTTCATTGGTCAGAACCCATCCTACATGCAAAATTTCGTGAGGATTGGTCCATAACTGTGGCATGTATCGTATTTACAAATTATAATGGACAGACGGACGGACACACATGTCTAGATCGATTCAGCTAGTCGAGATATGAAGATCGGTATACTTAAACGTGGACCAATATTTCGAGGCATTACAAACTCTAGGGCCTGCACAAAGCTATAATACCCTTGACAACATAGTTGTGTATAAAAATATCAAACTACTGTCAATTTGTTTGATAAACGTAACAAAACTGTCGAATGTTGGAGAATAATGTTATATAGGCCCTATTCTGAAACTTCGATCAATATTGATAATTTTTGGTATGCTGATTTTCTACCCAATCATAATTCAAATTATTAAATTTGGATTATCCAGTTTGGTTGAAAACGTGCACAAAATATGGGGTTTCCGTGAATATTCAATGGTGATATAATTAGGGATATCTCATCGCTAGGGTATCTAAAGAAGTGAAGGAAGGTTTAGAGATATCACAGCAGTAATACGATTCGTTGCCTCATCGAACTTTCGGTTTATAAGGGCGTTTCAGGCTCTACTATATCATGCTCAAATACGGACTAATATTGTCGCCCTGTGTGGCAATATTTTCAGAAAAGCCTATTCGAAGCCCTTATTTTCTTCTTTGGAATGAGAGATTTAATATAAACTCCACCTTATGATGGCGGAGGGTATAATATGGTTCTACTGTGCTTTGAAATTTGGACCTTGTGATTTTATTTTTTCTTCGCACTTCATGCAATTTGTTGATAACGCCGATCAGAAAAAATGCAGAATACATATTAATGCATTTTGTTAATTAAGGAAAATGTTAATGTAATGACAGACAGCCTGAAGACGTATAGAATGACGGACGTGCCAGTTTTTTTTTTTTTTTTTTTTTTTGACATATGTACTACAAATATTGGCTGAGGTTAAAGATTCAAATACTTTAATTATAAAAACAAACTGGACCAACGGTAACTACAGTCGAAATCGTTCATAACGACACCATTTATAACGACATATCGGTTATAACGACTTATCCAAAAGTCCCGAGAAATGTTCTGCCCTTTATTTTATATAGTTTACAATGTCATATCGCTTATAACGACCAATTTCGGTGGTACCTTGACCATCGTTATAAGTGATTTCGACTGTAGTTCAATTTAAAATATTCAAAAATTTCACTAAAAAAAAACTAATGAACTAGTTCCAATATTTAGGTAAACGAACAACTGAACTATCGTTCTGAGTCCGATACGTAGTGAAAACTCTAGTCAGCATGGTTGTGACATTTTTCATTTAGTATCTTCAAATCTGTGTTATTCGGGTCTTCTACAATCATCTATTGATTTAAGATCTTCTACAAATAATCTCCAAATACCTATATGCATTCCAACATTTGTAATACCTTCGTTTTGACATCGATTGTGGACAAGGCATATAATCCAATTTATAATCTTTGCCTCGCATCGTATTCTATAATAAATGGCAAATTAAAACAAAAAAACAAAAACAAATCTCAAAAATTAAATCGTCACTTCCCCAATAGTAGCCGTCAGAAATGTGACGCCTAATGTGGCTGTCAATCGAGCTGTCGCTTCGAACTCAATGGCCTGCAAACAAAATATTCTATGGTCCTGTGTATGTATGTCCGATCAACTTAGCTAATCTAATTAACATTTTGTATTAGCATTTATTATTTTGTTATTATTATTGTAGTTGTTGTTGTTGCATTTTAAAATCACATTATCTAGAATTGAATATAATGAGTATGAGTATGAGCCGAAGCACAAAACGAAGAAACACATTTTTTTAAACATAAAACAGCTAGTCAGTTTTAGGCTATTAAACTAAGTCGTCGCCGTCGTTGTTGTTGTTATAATTGCAAAAGGAAATCAGGTCGGGTCATACGATTGCACAAGTCCATCATTAGAATATTGTGTGTCCAAACACGTACACACACACATCCAGAGGTTTACTTTTGTGATGGTGTGCATTCATTTCGCTGCCGCTGATGGTGTGTTCGCTGCCGCTCATCGCCATGTTATCACCAGCACGGTTTATAAATATTAAAATATTTCAACTATTGACCCATTAAAATGGAAAATAACAAAACGAACAGCAATCAAAAAAAAAAAAAAACAATCATGATTTAAATTAAGCCATAATTTATATTCCGGAACAAATAGTTGTCTCCAGGGTTTAAAATGCTAACGCCAAAATAGCAAAAACACAGAAAATTGCCGCACTGCTAACTAAATTCATCCTCAAAATATGCAGCACAGCCAAGCACAACTGCAGCAAATAGCAATACATTACGAATAATTTTAGCATGCAAAACTAAAGCTTCTTGATTTTGTCAGCAGCTACAAAATAGCAATGAACAACTACAACATAATTGTCAACGCGACTAACAACCAAAGCTTACAATGAAGACTAAGCACCATGACTGTGGCTGCTTAGCAAGATTTTTAGCAAACAAAACCCGAGCATTTTTCGAGTTCAGTGTTGTCCATTGAAATTTTATAAATTATATGAGAGAATTAAAAATCGCGATTATGATAATTTCATTTTTTCGAAGAAAGACAATTAGTAATACTTACTAAAGAGTATAATTTAATATATTATTTAGTTTTTAGTACTATTATTGACAGTTTTTGATTATGATTTAACAAGTTTAAATAAAATAAAAACGCACAAAATGAAATGCCTTTTTTCTAATTTCTGCGTTGGCAACACACAAACATAAAAACAACCCTCGGCTGATTATTCGTCGGCAGCGAAATATGAATATGTAGTCGTACTGCCGATTAGTCATAACAAAAAAAGCTCGCATGTGCAATACGTGCTTAGCACGGATGCTACGAACTAAAAAAGCTAGCCGTTTGCTGATTTAGTCATAATGTCAATATTTTTTAGCAGTAGCTCTGTAAGACTAATGCTAATATTTTTTGATGCTGCATTTTAAACCCTGGTTGTCTCCATTGACAGTGCATATTGAAGACTTAAGTTTCTATAGTATTGGCAAATTACAGGATAGGTGCCGACATGTATAGAAAACCACTTTGTCTTCCATAAAACAGGAAATTTCGTGTTTTTGTGTATTCTATTGAAGTCATTGTGATTTTGTATTTTCTGGAACACCAAATGGTCCTCTATTTAATCAAAGACAAGCGGTCGTTCATTCTATAGAAGACCAGGTGGTATGCTATTATATTCTACTCCTTGGAAAACCAAAGGAACTCCTGCAATATTGAAGTTCAAACGGTCTACAAGCCGAGCAAATGTTCCATGTGGTCTACTTTTCTACAAAGCGGAATGTTTCGGAGAGCTCGCTTTTCATATCATTCATGTGACGATGCGAATAATAAACAAGTAAACGCCTACGGCCAAAAACCAAAAAAGTATACGTAGATCAATAACCATGGTACATTTGTACACATCCAAAGTTGGCGTTGTAATTCATTAACAAATTGGATTGTCGTTCGGTTTTTATACCCTTCACCATACTGTGGTACAGGGTATTATGTCTGTGTGTATATGTTTGTAACAGGCAAAAGGAATCGCGATAAACCCATGGTTCCTTTTGAGAATATGCAAAGAATCACTTTCTGAATCGATTCAAGCATGTCCGATTCAAACTAGATCCGAATTTGATGAAATTTTACACAGCTCATTAAAAAAATCGGTTCAGATTTAGATATAGGTCCCATATATATTTTCCTCCGATTTAATGTATATGGTGCACCAAAGTCCCTATATATCTTTAGATTTGCACGAAATTAAGCATAGGGTACTGAATTGAGACTGGAATGATGTGTCCTAAGTTTCGTGAAAATCGGCTCAGATTTTGATATAACTCCCATATATATTTTCGTCCGATTTTATTTAAATGGTGTACCAAAGTCCCTATATATCTTTCGATTTGCACGAAATTTGGCATAGCGTTCTGAATTGAATCTAGAATGATGCGTGCTAAATTTCCTGAAAATCGGTTCAGATTTAGATATAGCTCCCATATAGATTTTCGCCCGATTTAATGTAAATGGTGCACTGAAGTCCCTCCATATCTTTCGGTTTAGACCAAATTTGGCATAGCGTACTGAATTGAGTCTAGAATAATGTGTGCTAAGTTTCGTGAAAATCGGTTCAGATTTAGATATAGCTCCCATATATATTTTCGTCCGATTTAATGTCAATGGTGCACTAAAGTCCCTATATATATTTCGATTTGCACGAAATTTGGCACAGCGTTCTGAATTGAATATAGAATGATGCGTGCTAAATATCCTGAAAACCGGTTCAGATTTAGATATAGCTCCCATATATATTCTCGTCCGATTTAATGCAAATGGTGTACCAAAGTCCCTATATATATTTCGATTTGCACTAAATTTGGCATAGCGTAGTGAATTAGGTATAGAATGATGTGTGTTAAGTTTCCTGAAAATCGGTTCAGATTTTGATATAGCTAACATTTATATTTTCGTCCCATTTAATGTAAATGGTGTACCAAAGTACCTGTATATCTTTCGATTTGCACGAAATTTGCACAGCGTACTGAATGAGATCTAGAATGATGTGTGTTAAGTTTCGTGAAAATCGGTTCAAATTTAGATATAGCTCCCATATATATTTTCGTCCGATTTGAAGTAAATGGTGCCCTGAAGTCCCTTTATATCTTTAGATTTGCACGAAATTTGGCATAGCGTTCTGAATTGAATCTAGAATGATGCGTATTAAATTTCCTGAAAATCGGTTCAGATTTAGATATAGGTTCCATATACATTTTCGCCCGATTTAATAGAAATACCGTTATTGCGTTTTGTTGAAAATGGTGCAGATGCAGATGATTGAGAATTGAAGAGTGCGGCCTACCGAATAGCATCTATCAAGTTTGCTCTAAATCGATATAAATAAATTTGTCCCATTGTGCGCAAACGACTCTAAACTTGCCCGATGGAAATGAAATTTTGCATAGGTTCCAGAAAGGCATAAAGATCACATATTCAAGTTCGTGCAATTGCATGTCAATGTTCCTTCGAAGAGGCGACGTCTGTATGGATACATATGTCGAATGTACCCAAAGTGGTGAAGGGTATCATATAGTCGGCCCAGTCCGACCTTACTACTTTCCTTACTGGTTTGTTCTTAATTTATTGAACCGAAGCTGGGTGGGGTCACTAAAGACAACATAAATAAATACGAAAAAAAAATTTTTGAGGAAGAAAGAACCGGTTTACTAAATTTTTCAACCGGGTAATATTGAGAAAAACGGGTAAAATTGAGAAAAAAAAACCATTAAAATATTCAAATATCGAATATCTCGTCGTTGAGGACCCCACCTAAATTCTTACGAGCAGACATATCCCGCGGACCATTGAGGCTATGGTCAAAGATCTGATGATATTTAAAGAATGAAATGGACCGAAATAATTTTTGCTGGCCCCCTAGTCGCGCAGAAAATTTTACTCGAAGAAGGGGATCTAGCCATCGGATCGGTCAATAATTAGCAGCTCAAATGAACCAAGTCTTTTGTGTGCAAAATAGCAATCTTATAGCGTAAATGTTCACTCCGGGGAAACATGACTCGGACCATATGCCAGGGTAAGAGAGAGAGGAGCTGTGGATCTCTATCCGGTCAAGAGGGTGCAAGAATCGGGAAATATTGCTCTAGTTCCGAATAAAACATGACACGGACACTATGCTTGGGTTAAGAAAGAGGAACTTTTGATCTCTAATTGATCAAGAAGGTGCAAATGTCGGGAAATATTGTACTGGCTCGAAATATAGATTCCCAGAAAGTTAGAGCTCAGTGGTAGTTGCGTAGGCTGTCATATGGTCGGTCCGTCCCAATATACTGCTCCTCTCAATGGTTTTTGGTAGGAAGATTTAATATCGTATAAGAACCCATTGTGGGTTCAAAATACCGAATAATGGGAGGTGTGGTTATATGAGGTCTACCCTGAAACTTGTCCCAATGTTTCTGGTAGAGATATTTTCTACCCAATGAGAAATTGTAGCCACTTTGGTTGAAAGAAGTGTCAAAACTTCCCCAATCCTCCTTTATTGGGCTCTTATTATACCCTTCACCACTCTGTGGTACAGGGTATTATGTCTTTGTGCATATGTTTATAACAGGCAAAAGGAAACGAGATAGACACATGGTTCCTTTTGAGAATATGCATAGAATCCGTCCGTCCGTCTGTCCGTCCGTCTGTAGATGTTAAATTGTAAACAAAGTACAGGTCGCATTTATGATCCGATTTGAATGAAATTTGGCACAGGTCACTTATTTGGCCCAAGGACGAACCCTATTGAAATTGGGAAAAATCGGTTCAGATTTAGATATAGCTCCCATATATATATTTAACCGATTTAATGTAAACGGTCCCTATATATCTTTGGATTTGCACGAAATTTGGTACAGCCTAATCATTTAGGTCTAGAATGATGTGTGCCATACTGAATTGAGTCTAGAATGATGTCTGCCAAGTTTCGTGAAAATCGGTCAAGATTTAGATATAGCTCCCATATATAATTTCGTCCGATTTCATGTAAATAGTGCACCAAAGTCCCTATATATCTTTTGACATGCACGAAATTTGGCATAACGTACTGAATTGAGCCTAGAAAGATGTCTGCCAAGTTTCGAGCAAATCGGTCCAGATTTCTATATAGCTCCCATATATAGTTTCGTCCGATTTCATGTAAATGATTCACCAAAGTCTCTATATATCTTTCGATTTGCACGAAATTTGGCATAACGTACTGAATTTAGTCTAGAATGAATGTCTGCCAAGTTTCGAGAAAACCGGTCCAGATTTCTATATAGCTCCCATATATAGTTTCGTCCGATTTCATGTAAATGGTTCACCAAAGTCTCTATATATCTTTTGATTTGCACGAAATTTGGCATAACGTACTGAAAATCGGTCCAGATTTAGATATAGCTCCCTTTTATTATAGATTGATTATAAGTAATTGACGCAGCAAGGATCCAATAAGCTGATAGGAACACAACGTTCTGAAATTAGTATAACCTAACCTGTGATAAGTTTGTTTGAAATCGCTTAATATTTGAATAGAGCTTCCATACATATTTTCGCCCGATTTCAAGTAAATTGGGCATCAAACTCCTCATGTTAGTCAGATTGACATCAAAGTTTGCACAACTTAAAAAATTGAACATAGAATTACGTAGTTGCGTTTTCTAGAAGTACAGACATAGCCCAACGGATGACCTATTTATATTTGTTTGAAGTCGATTTACATACTTTATGGATAGATCTAGGTAGATTCATATTTAGATAAATATCACATATTTTATTTCATCAATTTTTAATAGTCTTGTTTAATATACCCATAGTGGTGAAGAGTATCATATAGTCGGCCCCGTCCGACCTTACTACTTTCCTTACTGGTTTTTTTTAGAATTACAAAATTTATTCTTAAAAAACTGAGAAATAAATTTTCATTTTCAATCTTTGTAAATATGGATTATAGTATTTTAGAACAAAAAACTCATGTGTATCCATATGAAGACTCACATGTTGCACCCCAAAAAAATTGGTGGATGAAAATTAGGAACAAGGAGAAGGAAATACAGACAAGTGATCAAAACAACCCGATATTCCTTAAGTAACCGTGACAACACACTTGTCGTTGCCGTTGATCATGCACTGCAGCCGATAATAGTTCGTTAAACATGAAATTTGTTCGGAGGGGTTTCATATTCTTAGTTCATAATTAAAATTTATGTGACAGTTCTTTTCGATTTTTTTTTTTTGACAAAGAGGTGGTTTCCCATTGATTTTAATGGATTTTCAATATTCCACTAATATACACCCTAACATGTTTCGTGTTTTTTTCTTTCTTCTTTTACTAATTTAATGGTTATTTTATGGAAATTTGTTTTCGTAGAAAACATCAGTACCTGCTGTTCCCGACGAATTATTGATTTTTCGGTTTCTCACTCCACTCAGAGCTATTTGAATATTTTTTTTGAATTGTGATGGATTTTTATGGGAAAATGGAATACTCCGTTAAGGTGGCATGGAGTGTGGAAGAGTGTTTGGAATTTTGTATTTATTCGATTGGTGCATATCGGAAAAATGTCATTGGGATTTTTGGTGTATTGGAATTTTTTGACAAGTTGTGTGTGTGAGACCTTTTTATGCCTTTTGTTGATTTCAAATCCCTGCACCTGTTTAATGACATTTCATTGAGATTTCAATACTTTTGTTTTGGGATTCCATTAGATGGAATTTAGAAAATTTATTACAATTTAAATGATCCCGCAGAGGTGGGGCATTTTTGATTGTTTCGAATCTTCGTAGGGGTTATAATTTCTTTGAAATATTATTATAACGGCATTTTTTGGAGAACAGTTTCTATGACGAAACTTTCTAACATTTTATAACACTGCGCAACAAGATTTTGGGTGGTGGACAATTTCTATTGGGGATGAAAAACCTTGGTGAGTATATGAAAACCGAATATTGAAATAATAAAACCGGTTTCAATGCCTTATATACATATCATTAGAAAACTATTCAACAAACGTACTAAATTTATTAAACCGGACTATTGTCGGTTTTATTATCCGAATATCCGGGACAAAAAATTGGAAACCCGGTTCTTTCTTCCTCCGAATTTATTTTTTACAGTTTTGAGATAAATATATTAGGTTTTCGAAAATAATTCGGACGAATCCGACAGTTCCACATAATAAACCAATGAGCAGTATAGTCGGACGTGGCCGACCATACGATACCCTACACAACTACCATGGAACTCTAACTTTCTGCGGATTTTTATTCCGGGCCTGAGCAATATTACGTGATATTTGCACCCTCTTGTCAACAGCACACCTTCCTTACACTAACATATTTTGCGAATATTACTAATATTCAGTACAGTCCTTCTAATTACTTGCCCATATTCCCTACACCCTGGGTTGTGTTGTTATTTTCGGCATAAAATTGTGGCTTATAGGTCGACTCGAAAAAACACAAAAAATCAAGTTTTCGGCCCAGTTCATCCCAAAAATATTATCTGATCATCACCGAAAATTATAGTCATTGTCCTTGACCATAACTGGAACCTTATGGAACATTTCAAAGCGATCAGCGATATATTGCCGCCCTCTAGTGTGGTAATGGTTTATTAAATAATATCTGAATACGTAAGCACCTGTAAATATTTAGGTGTAACTCCCACATCCGAGTACATACTATCAACTTCTCGAGTCTATGTCCTTCAGGAATAAACGTATACGCCATAGAATACAAATTTTGTAATTGTTCACACAAAAGTCAGGGTCCATTTGACCCGCTAAATATTTACAGATCTTTTTCAAAACAGGCATGCTTGCTCTTTGGCCTGATCCCCTTTTTCATGTAGAATTTCGTGATGTTGGGCCATAATTGCTGCCTTTGGAGCGACCAGAAAATCAGCCAAAAATAAAGTTTTTGGTCCATTTCATCCCCAAAATATTAACCGATCTTTACCAAAAACAATAGGGGTCTTGATTGGCCAGAACTCGTCCTACATGCAAAACTTCGTGAAGATTGGTCCATAACTGTGGCCTGTATCGTATTTACAAATTATAATGGAGAGAAGGACGGACGAACACACATGTCTAGATCGACTCAGCTAGTCGAGATATGATCGGTATACATAAAGGTGGGGACCAATATTTCGCGGCCTTACAAACTTTTGGGGCTGCACAAAGCTATAATACCCTGACAACATAGTTGTGTAGGGTATAATGACAACATAATCGTGTAGGGTATAAAGAGCTATAATAACCTGACAACATAGTTGTGTAGGGTATAAAAATGAATACTGATTTTTTTTAAATACATACATATAGGGTTTTAGTGACAAGAAACGGGTAAAATTGAGGATATCCCAATAAAACATTAAAATATCAATTTCTCGTCTTAAAATCTTATAATCAACATTTTTGTAGAATATTGCGAGGATGAAAAATCGCATCTTGTGATAATTAGTGTCCGATTCAATAAAAGACGCATAGGACATACAAGGAATCGATTTAGGAGCACAAAATTTCTACAAAAAATCCTCATTCGATATAACTGCAGAAATGTCATCTCATAAAATACATACAATAGCTACAAATGAAGATATGAGGCTATCTCTTCAAGTATAGTTCAATAGGATCTTCAGCAAATATATGATCATGCCATATCTCCGAACTTTGACCTATGGCGACTTTTTATACCCTTCACAACACTGTGGTATAGGGTATTATGTCTTTGTGTATATGTTTGCAACAGGCAAAAGAAAACGAGATAGACCCATGGTTCCCTTTGAGAATATGCATAGAATCACTTTTAAGTCGATTTATGTCCGTCCGAACAGGTCGCATTTATGACCCGAATTTAATGAAATTTGGCACAGCTCACTTATTTGGCCCAAGGACGAACCCTATTGAAATTGGGAAAAATCGATTCAGATTTAGATATAGCTCCCATATATATTTTCTTCCGATTTAATGTAAATGGTACACCAGAGTCCCTATATATCTTTCGATTTGCACGAAATTTGGCATGACATTCTGAATTGAGTCTACAATGATGTGTTTCAAGTTTCAAGAAAATCGGTTCAGATTTAGATATAGCCCCATATATATTTTCGTCCGATTTAATATAAATGGTGCACAAAAGTCCCTATATATCCTCCGATTTACACGAAATTTGATGTGCGTTAAGTTTTGTAAAAATCGGTTCAGATTTAGATATAGCTCCCATATATATGATCGTCAAATTTAATGAAAATGGTACCCCAAATGTCTTTCGATTTGCACGAAATTTGGCATGGCATACTGAATTGAGTCTAGAATGACGTGTTTCAAGTTTCAAGAAAATCGGTTCAGATTTAGATATAGCCCCCATTATATATTTTCGTCCGATTTAATATAAATGGTGCACGAAATTTGGCATAGCGTACTGAATTGAGTCTAGATTAATGTCTGCTAAGTTTCGTGGAAATCGGTTCCGATTTAGATATAAAAAAAACCTCGCAGCTTATCGATCTTATTAACAGTATTAACCCTTTTTGAGAAGATTTTTCCCTGTTTATAGACTATACCCTTCACCAAAAAGTGGGACGTATATTAAATTTATCATAACGTTTGCAAACCAGCTATTCACCAGAGACCCCATAAGTTTGATCGCATTTAAGTTATACATTTTTATAGTCATATCCAACTATCTGTTCGTCCGTTTGTTCATCATTTACAATTAAAAGTCAAACAATCAATCCAATGAACTCCTGGAAAATATGTCATTTATACCTCTCTCTCTCTACAATACAAAATATTAGAGAAACAAAAAATATTTATTTTTTTAATTTTCCTCAACTATTCAATATTTGATGAATACGGAGTGACGAATGCTCTTTGACACTTTGCACTTTATCATCATCAATGATACCCGAAAACATCATAGAGACACAAATGTCATTATGTGTTTTCAATTTCTTTGCTTTTTTGACAAATGACACTGACAGCTGCATTCCCTGTGCGTGTCGGTGTGTAAGTCCTCTTCTTCTTCATTGCTCAAACAATGAAACATAAAGTATCGGTTGTACCGTACAAAAAAAGTGATCGAAGGACAAACAGATCACCAGCCAGAACACATTTCAACACAATTCCAATATTGAATGAATTCAAACAAACTGATAAACCTGTCTGTTTTGTTTGTTCGATTTTATTTTTTTTTTGTTTTTCGGGAAATGTGTCTTCATTCGTAGGGGTTTTTATATGTGGTGATTGACACAAGTGTTACAATTCAGGTGAAATGGAATGTGAATGCTATTGTAGCCGAGAACAATATCAGAACAGAATTTATTGGCTCTTTTCAAAAACATAATAAACAACTGCTTAGAAATTATTTTCGGATAATCTTCTTATTATGTTTTGCAGCATTTTTAAAATTCCAATTATTCACATCAACGAATTTAGAAAAGAATACATTTTCATACCATCACTATCAAACCGAAGTAGCTGTAATTTGGTATGCTGGGATATTTGAAAGTGATCAACATATTTGCAATAAATTGTGAATATGTGTAAGTCCATATTTTGACATAGCTCCCATATAAAGGTTACGCCTTATTTTGAAAATATTACCCACATTTTTAACATAAGTGGCTGCTGTTTACTTTTGCGGGTTCTTGGAAGGTTAAAAAAATGGAATTCTGAAATGTTTCGATATACATAGGTCCATATGACATACTTTTTAACATTTCAACAGCATCTTCCCACGGAATTGACAAAATTTTGAATATAGGTCCATTATTTGACTTAGCCCCTATATGAAATGTTAGTCCTTTTTTCTGTAGTTTGAAGACATTAGTCATATTTGCTCATCGAAGTGGTTTGTAACTTTGGATTTTGAAAAAATTGGATATTGAAAAAATTCTTGAAAGGATACGGCTCCATTTTCGGAAATTTCCCACCGAAGTGGATGTAGTGTAGCGTTCCGAACGATACTGACTATATGATATCCTACACAACTTTGGGTGTGTTCAAAAAACGTCGTTGATGAGTGCATTCAAAATACCCAAAATCGATAGACGTTTTATTTCGTTATCTGCTGGCAGTAAGAAAATGTTCTAAGAAGACGTTTCTGGGCACAGGAATGCCAAAATGTAGTCACTTCCACTGGAAAATGCGCCTAGGACCATCATGATAACTATTAAGAGTCTGGACCTTTATATGGAAGCTATATCTAAAGATCGATATGTATACATTTTGTGGAAGAAAAATGAGGATTCAAAATATCTAATAAGAGACAATTTGGTTGAATTTGGACGAAAATTAATGGGTACCACTATACGGAGTTCAGATATAGTCCCCATATAATGATACCAACTAAACCGATTTGTAAATTTCATTGTGCGACAAGAGTATATGAAAACCCAAGTAGGAAAAATTCCCCATAGGTTAAAGTGTGAAAATATGGCGTGATAATTTATTTGCTGACGACCCTATTATTCATATCTTTATTTGTAGCTATTGTGTCTTCAAAATCCATTATCGAATTTTTTTCCTTCCTTGTGTGCCCTTAATGTATTGGAGAGGAATCCAAATAAGACAAGATCCGATTTTTCATTCACGCAATATTCGACAAAAATGTTTATGAGCAACATTTCAGGTGAGGTCCTCAAGGACGAGAAATCGATATATTAACGTTTTAATGATCTGATCTCAATTTTACCCGTTTCTTGTCACTTCAATAAATTCAGTATTCATTCTTTATTATGTAGAATTCGAATTATTTTGCAAATTTCTAATTTTTTTGAACCGGGTATTTAGATAATAAAACCTGTTCCATACCTTAAATTAAAATTGAGTGATTTAATTCTTAAACGTTGTAGAATTTCAACGACCAGGATTAAAAAAATCACATCATCATTTTGTTTTACTATGCATACACTTATTTTAAAATTTCACTTTATTAACGTGTTAAAAAATGCCAATAACCCTGAACATACTGTAAATTGGAGGATGACTGTAATATAGGGGCAGCACTTAAACGAGGATCAATGTTAATAATTTTTGGTAAACCCAAAATATCAAAGTACAGCCGATTCGATTAAAAAATGTTTTAACAATACTCAAAATACGAGGTACCGTTACATGAGACCTACCGTAAAAAGTGGACCAATATTGACCATTAAAATCCCCCCAAACAAAAAAACCTACAGCAAAATTGGTTAAAAGACTTGTCCATAATTTCCAACATACTGAAATTTTTATTGTATCGTTTTTGGGGGACTTTCACTGTAGTGGTTCAATATTGATAATTTTTGATACAGACAATAAAACCCAAAATATCAATTAACAATAATCAATTAAATTTGGAGGTACCGTTATATGGAGGATATGCCTACACGTCGACTTATACTAGCTCAGTTTCTGCAGATGCTAGAGTGATAACAACAGACTGATGGACATGGGTAGATCGTCTTAGAATTTTACACTGATCAAGAATATATATACTTCATGGGGTCAGATACGATTATTTCGAAAAAAAAAACAAGCATACAACAATTTTTTGTCTTTTGCGAATTTATGACTAAAATACACCATTTACAGACTTGTGCTCAACAACTGAATTGAAGAACACCATATTGGCAATATATTTCTAATATATGGTTTTTCGATATTTCCACCACTTGTGATTTCACTTCGATTGAACATTTTTATAAAAGACCTATTTAATGGGTTGAACCCCGCGTGATTTTAGTTTTTTTACGTGCTGAATCTACTCAGACCAGCAGTGTTCAAATCAAAACCGCGGTCAAAAGTACTTTGAAAGTAGAAACATCTGCAAATACATAAATTGAGAATTCCGCGTATATAAGCGCTTTATTTCGTATATAAATATAAACATTTATAAGCCATATTCCTGAGTAAATGCATCATAAAATACAGCGATACGCGAATAATTTTATCCAAAATAGATTGGGGAGGCATATACACGGTTCTTGATGGATATGAGCATATGAGATTTAAAAGCTTTCAAAATATTCACCATTTGTAGGGGAGGAGCTAGAAGGGATGGACCGATAAGTCCCATCTTGCAACATTATACAGGTTTAGTTAAAATATTAGGGTGTCAAAGATTGGTTCAAATCCGATGGTCTGTTCGCTTCATATGAGATTTACAAGCTTTCGAAATATTGACCCTTTGTAGGGGAGATACTAGAAGGAGTTGACTTATGAGTCCCATCTTCCAACATTATACAGGTTTCGATAAAATATTAGGTTTTGCAGAGTTTAGTTAATATAGGATAGTCAGTTCGCATTATATTATAAAATTAATTTTCATCAAAATGTTGACCATTTTGTGGGGTACGTTTGGAAGAAATTTTACGATGTGAGGGAAATCGGTTACTCCCTTCGAGAGTTATCTTGCACATCAGCCAGCCTGACAGACACGCAGACGGACGGGCGGATATTTGTAAATGAGTCCAATTTGTCTGAAACGGATTTGGTCAAAAGAACGATGGAGTATAAAACCAATATTTCGATGAGGCACATTTTTGCCGTAGCAAAGTATATATACCCTAAAAACATTTTTTCTTAATCTATGATCCAAAAATTATAGATGCACTCTCAAAAAGTCGAGTACTCAAATATATTTAGAATTCAATTGCAGTTGCACTAAACAAATTAGTAGTTTTGCAAAAATGTATGTAATTTTTTCTTAGTGATATAATGATACGAATAATCCAATATCAGTATAAAAATTAAAAAATCCATCCTCATTTCGGCGGAGGCCTGGCAAAAAATGTGCGTCATATTGGTTTTAGACCCCATGTTTTTGGGCCAAATTCGTTTTAGACAATTTGGAATCGATTTACAAATGTCCGTCTTTCTGGTCGGCTGGTGCGCACGATGACTCTCGAAGGGAGTAACCGATTTCTTCTTAATATTGCACATCGTTGTATATCTTCCAAACTTATTTCATGTTTGAAGATGGGGAATATCCTTCTGGTAAAATGGTCAAAATTTAGCTTTAATTTAATTTTATAATATCATGCGAACGGACTATTCGATTTGAACCAAACTTTGCACAAATTATTATCTTTACCAAGCCTAGATCAAGTCCGAAGATGGGACCCATTGGTCCACTTTTTCTGATACCTCCCCCAAATGGCCGCATTAAACCAAACTTTGACAACCTATATCTTTACCAAGCCCAGATCAAATCCGAAGATGGGATTCACTCCTTCAAGTACCACCCCCAAAAAGGGTAAACATTTTGAAAACTTATTAATCTCATGCGAAGCGAACGGAATATTCAACTTCATTAAAACTTTACACATGGTAATATGTTTATCTTTTATGTCATCATCATTTTGAAAATTTGTTAATCCAATATTAAGAGCAAGTCGAGGTTGCCCTATAGACCCCTAAGATTGAATTTATATGGCAACCTTCTCTCTTCTTCTGGTGGAGGGTACGAAAAGTTCCACACGGGCGAACTTAACAATATTTTTTACTAGTTAAAGAACATTTTTAAGACTTAGGCCTGGAATTTTTTAATATTTTTGGAATGTCTATGAGAGTCCTAGACTATAGAGGCTATGAGAGCCTTACATATGGATGGAAGATCGTATTGGCGCGTTCAAACCCCTTGCCTTGTACGTGTCTTAATCGGAGTAGACAAATGTTTGTGCCTGAGTTGTTAAAACTATGAAAAATAGTATTCCGCATACGCATAAATATAAAGGACACTACGAATCCAGAGTAAGAATTTCTTCATTTTTTAACTAATCAGCTATAGATAGGCATTTTTGTTTCCCACTGTGTGGAACAGTACCTTGTGCAAAGTTCTATCGCTATCGGAGAAATATTAAATTTCTTTAGGGAACATTTACATAAAATCGGTCAAAACTGTATATGGGAGCTATATCGAAATCTGAACCGATTTTCATGAAACTTAACAAACATCACTCTAGACTGAATTCAGTACGCTATGCAAAATTTCGTGCAAATCGAAAGAAATACACCTCACTCCGGACTCAATTTGGTACGCTGTACAAATTTTAGTCTCAATCGGATAATTATTATTCCCTTTGTTGTACTACAATTGTGTTGTAGTTACGTCCTTTTGTTTCAGAAAATATCATGTCAAAAGGACGAAACTAACATAAAACCTTTAAAAACCAAAAAATTAATTTTTAAAGAAATAAATACGCGGTTGAACTTTTAAAAAAAATTCCAGCCATGCTTTTTATAGATTTTATAATGTTTTTTGCTTCTCTTGCAAAATTAGTAAAAGTGTAGTTACGTCCGTTTGCATTTATGATGACGATATGCTCATTTCAAGGTGTATTAAAGCGTCCGGTTTGAATTTATAATAATATTTTTTAGGACATTAAGCGTGGGCTTTTAAGCAATTTTTTAAGGACTGTGAGAGCCTCAGTCGCGTATTTTTAATATATTTTTTCAAGGCGAGGATTTTTAGAAATTTTCTTGAAGGTGTGGATTTTTAATAACATTTTTTGCAAGAACTGTGAGAGCCGTAGGCCTTTTTTTAATTTTGTTGTTTTCAAGGTCTCTTAGAACCTTAGGAGTGGATTTTTAATTATATTGTTTCATGGGTGAGAAGAGTCTTGGGCGTGGATTTCTTAATAATATTTTTTCAATGGTCCCAAGAGCCTCAGTAGTGGATTTTTATACCCTTCACCACCCTGTTGTACAGGGTATTATGTCTTTGTGCATATGTTTGTAACAGGCAAAAGGAAACGAGATAGACACATGGTTCCTTTTGAGAATATGCATAGAATCACTTTCGGAGTCGATTTACGCATGTCCGTCTGTCCGTCCGTCCGTCTGTCCGTCCACGTATTTTGTGAACAAAGTACAGGTCGCATTTATGATCCGATTTAGATGAAATTTGGCATAGGTCACTTATTTGGCCCAAGTACGAGCCCTATTGAAATTGGGAAAAACCAGTTCAGATTTAAATATAGCTCCCATATATATTTTCATCCGATTTAATGTAAATGGTGCACCAAAGTCCCTATATATCTCTCGATTTGCACGAAATTTGGCACATCGTAATGAATTAGGTCTAGAATGATGTGTGTTAAGTTTCCTAAAAATCGGTTCAGATTTAGATATAGCTCCCATATATATTTTCGTCCGATGGTCAACCAAAGTCGAAACGAGTTGAGATAGATCGGCAAAATTTTCAACAGAGTCGTCTTTTGTCTGCAGGCAGGTCAAGTTCGAAGATGGTATATATCGGTCCACGTTTAGGCATAGCTCCGATATAAGGGTACCCCACAATTTTACGTATTTTGGGGTTCTTGACCGCGTTTTTCAACCGAATTCGCTGAAATTTAGTAGATTGAGTTGATTTGGGTTCCCAATTTCTCCACAAAAAAATTATACATATAGGTCCATTTTTTCCTGGTAGCCCCCATATAACGGTACCCTCTAATTTTCCGTATTTTGGGGGTTTTGATCGTAGTTTTCAACCGAATTGGCTGTAATTTATAGTAGTCCCTATACAACCCCCTTTTTATACCCTTCACCACACTGTGGTACAGGGCAAAAGGAAACGAGATAGACATATGGTTCCTTTTGTGAATATGCATAGAATCACTTTCTGAGTCGATTTACGCATGTCCGTCTGTCCGTCCATGTATTTTTGTGAACAAAGTACAGGTCGCATTTATGATCCGATTTGGATGAAATTTGGCATAGGTCACTTATTTGGCCCAAGGACGAACCCTATTGAAAAAAATCTGTTCAGATTTAGATATAGCTCCCATATATATTTTCATCCGATTTAATATTTTTAGAGGACAATTAAATCCTTAGGTGTAGGTTTTTAATAATATTTGTATGACCTTAGGCATAGATTTTTAATAATATTTTTAGGACCTTAAATCCGGAATTTTGAAATATTCACTGGTATGTTAATATGTATATATAAATATATTACTCTTTGTAATATGTTGTATATCTGGAGTCCATACGACCCCAAAAACTCATTCATTTAATGATTGTGTTAATTTTCGTAACAAAAAATGAGTATGAGGAAATCTACCTCCATGACCACTTCACACTTCTGCAAAATAACAACAAATTAAAATTTGTCACATCTTATTTCTAAATTAATATCAAACAGAAGTGGAAATAGCATAAGTCCGTTCCCCTTCCCTGCCACCCAATCAAAAAAATGTCCAAACACTTTTCCTTTCACATAAAGTATTCGAAATGTTTTTAAGGCAAACAGCTAAAATAGAAAAACTATGATTCCATAAATTCTCAAATTGTGTGTGTTTTTTTATTTTTTATGTTGTATAAAAACAAAATAAATAAATATAAAAATAACAACAACAATAACAATATTTAACACTTTATACAACATTAAAAAATCCAACCAACCACCCACACACATCTCACACATAAAGAATGAAGAACTTTTTGTTTTCAGAATTTTTTTCTTCAGGTTGGGTTTATTTTTTCCGAACAATTCTTTTTTCGGTAGCAAGGCGACATCGCATCAAGAAAAGCGAAACATTTTGAAATTCTAAATAAATTTAGAAGGAAGACAACAACTTAAGAGTTTTTATATTGATGGTGAAGGCTGCAGCAGCAGTGGTGCTACCGCTCCAACATAAAAACAATGGCCAGTTGTTTGGTCATATGCCGAATAACGCCGCCGCTGTTGCTGCTGCTGATGCCACCTCCATGCATGGAGGAAATGTAAAATTCTAAAGATGATGGACAAACAGTAGCAGAAAAGGCGACAAAACGTCACAACGTATACAGCAGCAACAACAACTACACAATGATCACATCCAAACACCGAAAACAACACATCGTCATCTCAACACCTCCACAGATGACACCTATAATGCTGCTACAACATTTAGCACAAGTCCACGAAATCCAAAAATGAAAAAAAAACACGAAAAACAAAAAAATGTTGTTGGAACCATTAAACATCAGCGATTTACTGAGTGATGGACGCTGATGACTCTATTTATGGTCATAACGGGGGACAGTGGCTCAAATGAAAATTTAATTATAAAAAATTAAATATGAAATTTTAATATTTTTTCAAGGTTTATGAGAGCCCTAGGCGTGGATTTTTTAATAATAATTTTTCAAGGATCCCAAGAACTTTAGGCGTGGCTTTTTTAATATTTTTTTTTCAAGGCCTTGAATAGCCTTAGGCGTGGATTTTTTTAATAATAATTTTTCAAGGGTCCCAAGAGCCTTAGGCGTGGATTTTTTAATAATAATTTTTCAAGGCTCCCAAGAGCCTTAGGCGTAGATTTTTTAATAATAATTTTTCAAGGCTCCCAAGAGCCTTAGGCGTGGATTTTTTAACAATAATTTTTCATGGCTCCCAAGAGCCTTAGGCGTGGATTTTTTAATAATAATTTTTCAAGGCTCCCAAGAGCCTTAGGCGTGGATTTTTTAATAATAATTTTTCAAGGCTCCCAAGAGCCTTAGGCGTGGATTTTTTAATAATAATTTTTCAAGGCTCCCAAGAGCCTTAGGCGTGGATTTTTTAATAATAATTTTTCAAGGCTCCCAAGAGCCTTAGGCGTAGATTTTTTAATAATAATTTTTCAAGGCTCCCAAGAGCCTTAGGCGTGGATTTTTTAATAATAATTTTTCATGGCTCCCAAGAGCCTTAGGCGTGGATTTTTTAATAATAATTTTTCAAGGCTCCCAAGAGCCTTAGGCGTGGATTTTTTAATAATAATTTTTCAAGGCTCCCAAGAGCCTTAGGCGTGGATTTTTTAATAATAATTTTTCAAGGCTCCCAAGAGCCTTAGGCGTGGATTTTTTAATAATAATTTTTCAAGGCTCCCAAGAGCCTTAGGCGTGGATTTTTTAATAATAATTTTTCAAGGCTCCCAAGAGCCTTAGGCGTAGATTTTTTAATAATAATTTTTCAAGGCTCCCAAGAGCCTTAGGCGTGGATTTTTTAATAATAATTTTTCATGGCTCCCAAGAGCCTTAGGCGTGGATTTTTTAATAATAATTTTTCAAGGCTCCCAAGAGCCTTAGGCGTGGATTTTTTAATAATAATTTTTCAAGGCTCCCAAGAGCCTTAGGCGTGGATTTTTTAATAATAATTTTTCAAGGCTCCCAAGAGCCTTAGGCGTGGATTTTTTAATAATAATTTTTCAAGGCTCCCAAGAGCCTTAGGCGTAGATTTTTTAATAATAATTTTTCAAGGCTCCCAAGAGCCTTAGGCGTGGATTTTTTAATAATAATTTTTCAAGGCTCCCAAGAGCCTTAGGCGTGGATTTTTTAATAATAATTTTTCAAGGCTCCCAAGAGCCTTAGGCGTGGATTTTTTAATAATAATTTTTCAAGGCTCCCAAGAGCCTTAGGCGTGGATTTTTTAATAATAATTTTTCAAGGCTCCCAAGAGCCTTAGGCGTGGATTTTTTAATAATAATTTTTCAAGGCTCCCAAGAGCCTTAGGCGTGGATTTTTTAATAATAATTTTTCAAGGCTCCCAAGAGCCTTAGGCGTGGATTTTTTAATAATAATTTTTCAAGGCTCCCAAGAGCCTTAGGCGTGGATTTTTTAATAATAATTTTTCAAGGCTCCCAAGAGCCTTAGGCGTGGATTTTTTAATAATAATTTTTCAAGGCTCCCAAGAGCCTTAGGCGTGGATTTTTTAATAATAATTTTTCAAGGCTCCCAAGAGCCTTAGGCGTGGATTTTTTAATAATAATTTTTCAAGGCTCCCAAGAGCCTTAGGCGTGGATTTTTTAATAATAATTTTTCAAGGCTCCCAAGAGCCTTAGGCGTGGATTTTTTAATAATAATTTTTCAAGGCTCCCAAGAGCCTTAGGCGTGGATTTTTTAATAATAATTTTTCAAGGCTCCCAAGAGCCTTAGGCGTGGATTTTTTAATAATAATTTTTCAAGGCTCCCAAGAGCCTTAGGCGTGGATTTTTTAATAATAATTTTTCAAGGCTCCCAAGAGCCTTAGGCGTGGATTTTTTAATAATAATTTTTCAAGGCTCCCAAGAGCCTTAGGCGTGGATTTTTTAATAATAATTTTTTTCCCAAGAGCCTAGGCCCAAGAGCCTTAGGCGTGGATTTTTTAATAATAATTTTTCAAGGCTCCCAAGAGCCTTAGGCGTGGATTTTTTAATAATAATTTTTCAAGCCTTAGGAGAGCATTAGGCGTGGATTTTTTAATAATAATTTTTCAAGGCTCCCAAGAGCCTTAGGCGTGGATTTTTTAATAATAATTTTTCAAGCCTTAGGAGAGCATTAGGCGTGAACTTTTATAATATATTTACAAAGCTTAGGAGAGCCTTAGGCTTGGATTTTTTAATAATATTTTTTTAAGAAAATAATTTCTTTGAGCCACTGTGTTTCATTAAAGAGAAACACCAACATATGTTGCTCGCTGCTGCTCACTTTTGATCACCGATTTGGATCTTACAGACAACTCTAGACAATTTAGTTTGATAATGGTGTTGTTATTGTTGTCATAGTTTTCCCCAAAACACCCAACACTGTTTCCCCAAATGACATGATTACGAAAAGTGTTTCACATTCGTTCCGTTTCCAAGATCCATGTCTCACATGTCTTACAGGAAATTAATTTTAATACTTCATCTTAAGATTTTCTTTGGACATTTTTCCACGAAAAACCAAGTGAAGGCGACAAATGCTACCGTCCGAATTGTTCTCTGCTCTGTTGTAATCCATGTCATCATTTTGTTTTTTAAAGAGAATTTTAAGTTTCCATAACATGTGACTGACATGCACGGGGCAGAAGTGAAGTGAAAATAATAGGTAGGTGGGTGGGTGGACTTCCACACTACATGTTTACGGAAAAATGAGCTGTGGTGTTTTGTTTTTCTGTTTATCCTCCGACAAATCTTTCTGTTCTCTGCTTTCATGCTTACTATTTGACATTTAGTCTATCCTATTTATTATCAGATTTGTGACATATTTTGGTCATTGTAATGGGGGAACAGTGGGCAAGAATTTCAGGGAAATTTTTATTAAAAAAATACTAAAAAATCCACGCCAAAGACTCTTGGGACCCTTGAAAAAATATTATTAAAAAATCCACGGCTAAGCCTCTTGGGACCCTTGAAAAAATATTATTGAAAAATCCACGGCTAAGCCTCTTGGGACCCTTGAAAAAATTATTATTAAAAAATCCACGCCTAAAGCCCTTGGGACCATTGAAAAATTATTATTAAAAAATCCACGCCTAAGGCTCTTGGGACCCTTGAAAAATTATTATTAAACCAGTAAGGAAAGTAGTAAAGTCGGACGGGGCCGACTATATGATACCCTTCACCACTATGGGTATATTAAACATGACTATTATCATGAAATTATATGAAATAAAATATGTGATATTCATCTAAATTTGAAACGACCTAGCTCTATCCATAAACATGTCATTCGTTTGTTACAATGGAACAAAATAAATTATTCTATGCTCAATTTTGTACGTTGTGCATTGGTTGCACAATATACGTTGTATATTGGTTACTTGGTGCGTCAATTACGCAAAATCAATCTATAATATAAGGGAGCTACATCTAAATCTCAACCGATTTCCACTAAACATACCAGACATCATTCTAGGCTCAATTCAGTACGTTATGCCAAATTTCGTACAAATCGAAAAATATATAGGGACTTTGGTGCACAATTTACATGAAATCGGACGAAACTATATATGGGAGCTATAACTAAATCTGGTCCGATTTTCTCAAAACTTGGCACACATCATTCTAGTCTCAATTCAGTACACTGTGCCGAATTTCGTGCAAATCGAAAGATATATAGGGATTTTGGTGCACCATGTACATGAAATCGGACGAAACTATATGTGGGAGCTATATCTAAATCTAGACCGATTTTCACGAAATTTGGCACACATCATTCTAGGCCCATTCAGTACGTTATACCAAATTTCGTGCAAATCGAAAGATATATAGGGACTTTGGTACGCCATTTACATTAAATCGGACGAAAATATATATGGGAGCTATATCTAAATCTGAACCGATTTTCCCAATTTCAATATGGTTCGTCCTTGGGCCAAACAAATGAGCTGTGCCAAATGTCATCCAATTCGGATCATAAATGCGACCTGTACTTTGCTCACAAAAATACATGGACAGACAGACGCATTGCATAAATCGACTTAAAAAGTGATTCTATGCATATTCTCAAAAGGAACCATGGGTCTATCTCGTTTTCTTTTTGCCTGTTACAAACAAAGACATAATACCCTGTACCACAGTGTGGTGAAGGGTATAAAAATCCACGCCTAAGGCTCTTGGGACCTATGAAAAAATATTATTAAAAAATCCACGCCTAAGGCTCTTGGGAGCCTTGAAAAATTATTATTAAAAAATCCACGTCTAAGGCTCTTGGGAGCCTTGAAAAATTATTTTTAAAAAATCCACGCCTATGGTTCATGGGAGCCTTGAAAAATTATTTTTAAAAAATCCACGCCTAAGGCTCTTGGGAGCCTTGAAAATAATTATTAAAAAATCCACGCCTAAGGCTGTTCTAACCCTTGAAAAAATATTATTAAAAAATCCTCGCCCAAGGCTCTCCTAACCCTTGTAAAAAAATTATTAAAAAATCCTCGCCTAAGGCTGTTCTAACCCTTGAAAATAATTATTAAAAAATCCACGCCTAAGGCTGTTCTAACCCTTGAAAAAATATTATTAAAAAATCCACGCCTAAGGCTCTTCTAACCCTTGGGAAAATATTATTAAAAAATCCACGCCAAAGGCTCTTCAAACCCTAAAAAATTATTATTAAAAAATCCACGCCTAAGGCTGTTCTAACCCTTGAAAATTATTATTAAAAAATCCACGCCTAAGGCTCTCCCAGTCCTTGTAAAAATATTATTAAAAAATCCACGCCAAAGGCTCTTGGAACCCTTGAAAAAATATTATTAAAAAAACACGTCAAAGGCTCTTGGGACAATTGAAAAAAATTTTATTGAAAAATCCTCGCCAAGCTCTCAAAACCCCTAAAAATAATTCTGCTTATTCCGCAAATCTTCTTTAAAATGTTTTTTTTTTTCACAATGAAATATAAATAAATTTAACTCAGCATGTCAACCGAACATCGACATGTCCCGACCAATTAATCTAAAATGTTTTCGCAATTTTTTTTTTCGAAAAGAAAAATTAGCAATAATTTTTCTCTTGACATTTCACTCTCTGGACATATAGGGACTTTGGTGCACCATTTACATGAAATCGGACGAAACTATATATGGGAGCTATATCACGAATCTTGGCTCAAGTCAGTACGTTATGCCAAATTTCGTGCAAATCGAAAGATATATAGGGACTTTGGTGCACAATTTACATGAAATCGGACGAAACTATATATGGGAGCTATATTTAAATCTGGACCGATTTTCACGAAACATACCAGACATCATTCTATGCTCAATTCAGTACGTTATGCCAAATTTCGTGCAAATCGAAAGATATATAGGGACTTTGGTGCACCACTATACGAAACTATATATGGGAACTATATCTAAATCTGGACCGATTTTCACGAAACATACCAGACATCATTCTAGGCTCAATTCAGTACGTTATGCCAAATTTCGTGCAAATCGAAAAAAATATAGGGACTTTGGTGCGCAATTTACATGAAATCGGACGAAACTATATATGGGAGCTATATCTAAATCTGGTCCGATTTTCTCAAAACTTGGCACACATCATTCTAGTCTCAATTCAGTACGCTGTGCCGAATTTCGTGCAAATCGAAAGATATATAGGGATTTTGGTGCACCATGTACATGAAATCGGACTAAACTATATGTGGGAGCTATATCTAAATCTAGACCGATTTTCACGAAATTTGGCACACATCATTCTAGGCCCTATTCAGTACGTTATACCAAATTTCGTGCAAATCGAAAGATATATAGGGACTTTGGTACGCCATTTACATTAAATCGGACGAAAATATATATGGGAGCTATATCTAAATCTGAACCGATTTTTCCCAATTTCAATATGGTTCGTCCTTGGGCCAAACAAATGAGCTGTTCCTAATTTCATCCAATTCGAATCATAAATGCGACCTGTACTTTGCTCACAAAAATACATGGACAGACAGACGGACAGACAGACGGACGGACGGACGTGCATAAATCGACTTAAAAAGTGATTCTATGCATATTCTCGAAAGGAACCATGGGTCTATCTCGTTTCCTTTTGCCTGTTACAAACAAAGACATAATACCCTGTACCACAGTGTGGTGAAGGGTATAAAAATCCACGCCTAAGGCTCTTGGGACCCTTGAAAAAATATTTTTAAAAAATCCACGCCTAAGGCTCTTGGGAGCCTTGAAAAAATATTTTTAAAAAATCCACGCCTAAGGCTCTTGGGAGCCTTGAAAAAATATTTTTAAAAAATCCACGCCTAAGGCTCTTGGGAGCCTTGAAAAAATATTTTTAAAAAATCCACGCCTAAGGCTCTTGGGAGCCTTGAAAAAATATTTTTAAAAAATCCACGCCTAAGGCTCTTGGGAGCCTTGAAAAAATATTTTTAAAAAATCCACGCCTAAGGCTCTTGGGAGCCTTGAAAAAATATTTTTAAAAAATCCACGCCTAAGGCTCTTGGGAGCCTTGAAAATTATTTTTAAAAAATCCACGCCTAAGGCTCTTGGGAGCCTTGAAAAATTATTTTTAAAAAATCCACGCCTAGGGTTCATGGGAGCCTTGAAAAATTATTATTAAAAAATCCACGCCTACGGCTCTTGGGAGCCTTGAAAAATTATTATTAAAAAATCCACGCCTAAGGCTCTTGGGAGCCTTGAAAAATTATTATTAAAAAATTCACGCCTACGGCTCTTGGGAGCCTTGAAAAATTATTATTAAAAAATCCACGCCTAAGGCTCTTGGGACCCCTGAAAAAAATATTATTAAAAAATCCACGCCTAAGGCTCTTCTAACCCTTGAAAAAATTTTATTAAAAAATCCACGCCTAAGGCTCTTGGGACCCTTGAAAAAATATTATTAAAAAATCCACGAATAAGGCTCTTCTAACCCTTGAAAAAATATTATTAAAAAATCCACGCCTAAGGCTCTTGGGACCCTTTAAAAAATATTATTAAAAAATCCTCGCCAAGCTCTCAAAACCCTTAAAAATAATTCTGCTTATTCCGCAAATCTTCTTTCAAAATGTTTTTTTTCACAATCTATACTAATAAAAGAGTAAAGTGATTGACTGACTGACTGACTGACTGACTGATTGACTGACTGACTGATTTAACGATTCATCAACGCCCAGACGAAACGGCTGAAGCTAGAATCTTGAAATTTTGGGTGAGGGTCACTCTTGGCCCAAATGTGACAGATAAGGCTGGGTTTTTGGAAATTCGTACTAGAAGGGTACGAAAAGTACTAAAAAGTACTAAATATGATATCATTTGTATTTGGCGAATCAGTAGAGCTAGAATTCTGAAATTTGGATTGAGGGTCACTGATGAAGTGTAGGATAGATATACCAAAGGGTTTTTGGAAATTCGAACCAGAACTATCCGAAATGTACGAAAATGTACTAAATTTGGTACAATTCTGCAGCATGAGAACGGATAGAGCTAAAAACTTGAAATTTGGAATGCGAATTAGGGTTGGGAAGTAGGGTCGATATAAGGAGATGGTTTTGAAACCGTGTACTCATGTGTACGAAAAGTACTATATGGTACTATATTTGGTACAAATTTGATTTGGAGGTACAAATGGAGCTAGAATCCTGAAAATTGAAAGTAACATTACCGTCGGAGTATAGAATTGTGATATGTACGTAGTTTTGGAAATTTGTTACTTATGTGTACGAAAAGTACTAAATCGTACTATAATTGGTACAATTTGGATTTGGGTGAACCGATAGAGCGGGAACAATAAAATTTGGAGTCAGGATCACTGTAGGGGTGTAGGATTGGGGTCAGGACTCAGTTTAAGAAAATAATACTTATGGGTACTAAATGGTACTAAATTTGGTACAATTTGAATTTTAGGTGAACCAATAGAGCTAGAATCATGAAATTTTAAGTCATAATCACTGTTGAGGAGTAAGATCGAGATCTGTAGGAAATTTTAGAAATGTGTACTAAAGTGTACTAAATTTGGTACAATTTGAATTGTGAGTGAACCGATAGAGTTGGAATCCTGAAATTTAGATTTTGGAGCACTGTGGGGGTGTTGGTTTGGGTTCAGTTGGAAGTTTTTGAAATTCGTACTAAATGGTACTAAATTTGGTACAATTTGAATTTTGGGTGAACCAATAGAGTCAGAATCATGAAATTTGGAGTCAGGATAATAGTTGAGGTTTAAGATTGAGATATGTAGGGAGTTTTAAAAAGTTGTACTAATGTGTACTAAATTTGGTACAATTTAAATAGTGGGTGAACCGATAGAGTTGGAATCCTGAAACTTGGATTTAGGATCACTGTGGGGGTGTTGGTTTGAGTTAAGTAGGAAGTTGTGGAAATTCGTACCACTGTGTACTAAATTTGGTACAATTTGAATTGTGGGTGAACCGATAGAGTTGGAATCCTGAAATTTAGATTTTAGAGCACTGTGGGGGTGTTGGTTTGGGTTAAGTTGGAAGTTTTTGAAATTCGTACTAAATGGTACTAAATTTGGTACAATTTGAATTTTAGGTGAACAAATTGAGCTAGAATCATGAAATTTGGAGACAGGATCATTGTTGAGGTGTAAGATTGAGATATGTAGGGAGTTCTAAAAATTTGTACTAATGTGTACTAAATTTGGTACAATTTAATTTGTGGGTGAACCGATGGAATTGGAATCCTGAAACTTGGATTTAGGATCACTGTGGGGGTGTTGGTTTGAGTTAAGTAGGAAGTTTTGGAAATTCGTACCACTGTGTACTAAATTTGGTACAATTTGAATTGTGGGTGAACCGATAGAGTTGGAATCCTGAAATTTAGATTTTGAAGGACTGTGGGGGTGTTGGTTTGGGTTAAGTTGGAAGTTTTTGAAATTCGTACTAAATGGTACTAAATTTGGTACAATTTGAATTTTAGGTGAACCAATTGAGTCAGAATCATGAAATTTGGAGTCAGGATCATAGTTGAGGTTTAAGATTGAGATATGAAGGGAGTTTTAAAAATTTGTACTAATGTGTACTAAATTTGGTACAATTTTAATTGTGGGTGAACCGATGGAATTGGAATCCTGAAACTTGGATTTAGGATCACTGTGGGGGTGTTGGTTTGAGTTAAGTAGGAAGTTGTGGAAATTCGTACCACTGTGTACTAAATTTGGTACAATTTGAATTGTGGTTGAACCGATAGAGTTGGAATCCTGAAATTTAGATTTTAGAGCACTGTGGGTGTGTTGGTTTGAGTTAAGTTGGAAGTTTTTGAAATTCGTACTAAATGGTACTAAATTTGGTACAATTTGAATTTTAGGTGAACCAATTGAGCTAGAATCATGAAATTTGGAGTCAGGATCATTGTTGAGGTTTAAGATTGAGATATGTAGGGAGCTTTAAAAAGTTGTACTAATGTGTACTAAATTTGGTACAATTTAAATAGTGGGTGAACCGATGGAGTTGGAATTCTGAAACTTGCATTTAGGATCAGTGTGGGGGGTAGGATTGGTGTATGCAAGAAGTTTGGGAATTAGTACTACTGTGTACTAAATTTGGTACAATTTGAATTGTGAGTGAACTGATAGAGTTTGAATCCTAAAACATGGATTTAGCATCACTGTGGGGGTGTAGGACTTGGTTATGTAGGAAGTGTTGAAATTTTGTATTACTTTGTACTAAATTTTGTACAGTTTGAATTGTGGGCGAACCGATAGAATTGGTATCTTGAAACTTGGATTTAGGATCATTGTGGGGGTGTAGGATTGGGGTATGTAGGAAGTTTTAAAAATTCCTACAAATGTGTATTAAATTTTGTACAATTTAAATTTTTGGTGCACCAATACAGCTGGAATCCTGAAATTTGGAGTTATGGTTACAGTTTGGGTTACAGTTTCAAAATAGTATTAAATGTGGATTTGAGTAAACCGATAGAGCTAGAATCTTTAAGTTAGGATCACTGTTAGTTAGAAGTTAGGATCACTGTCGGGGTGTAGTATTGGGCTATGTAGAAAGTTTTGGACATTCGTAATAATGTTTACTAAATGGTACCAAATGGTGGTTAGGATCACTGTTGGGGGGTTCGAATGGGGTATGTAGGAAGTTTTGGAAATGTGTACTAAATGGCACTAGATTTGGCACAGTTTGGATTAAAAGTTAACCGATAGAGCTGAAATCTTGAAATTGAGTAATAAGATTTTCATTGGATTGCATGATGTAGGTAGTAATGCAAATTTGTACCTATGTGTATTAAATGACACTAAATTTGAAACAAATTAGATTTAGGTGAACCGGTAGAATCCTGAAATTTGAAATTAAGATTGGGGTATGTGGGAAGTGTTGGAAATTCGTATGTTAATGTAGGAAGTTATGACAATTTATATATTTATGTTTACTAACTGGTACTTAATTTGGATTTGGGTGAAGCTATATTAGAAATTTGGAAATTTAACTAAATGACACAAAATTTTGTATAGTGCTTGATTTATTTTGCGGTCAGAATTTGTGTGTAGGGTTGAGTACTATGAGAGAACATTGGTACTAAACGGTTTTAAAAGTGTTAATATTGGTTGGTATTGGGTTTTAAATACTTCCCACATTCGCTGACGAAGTAGCGGGTATATGCTAGTGAATTATAAATAAATTTAACTCAGCATGTCAACCGAACATCGACATGTCCCGACCAATTAATCTAAAATGTTTTCGCAATTTTTTTTCGAAAAGAAAAATTAGCAATAATTTTTCTCTGGACATTTCACTGTGCGTGTGTTGGTGTGTCACCAGCAAAAATCCGACACGTTTGTGTCAGATAAATCCGCACAAAATTCCGAAAAACAACAAAAAAACCACCATTCCGACTACTCTATGATTGTCGCCATTCTTTGTTGTTGTAGAATTTTCCAAACAACAACAATAAAAATATTAAAAAAAATAACTTAAAACATTCACATACACACACTCGGAAAATGGAAAATATTTATTTTTATGGCTGATTTTTTTGTTTGTACTGCTGCTGCTGTTGCTGGATTTAGCAATAGCAATGAATTTTGTTAATTTATGGCATATTAGTGACATTTTTTTTTTCTTAAAAATTATATTTATTTAGATAGTAAAAAAATATTTTTTATTGTTGTTGTTTTTAAAATTTTATTAAATAGCAAAAAAAAAACAACGACACTCCATAGAAAAAATAAAACATATTTTAACTAATGATGATCTCTTCTTCGCAAGCTGCCAAGAATTTCGTTTTTTTTTTTAATAGCAAAGTTTGTATCGAAGAAAAGGAAGTGACGAGTGAAAAACGTGAAAAGGAAATGTTGTGGTCAGGTTGAATTTTCCAATACCCTACCTATTATGGAGACTAATTTCCGGACTTCTTTGGAACAATTTATTATTGGGTGCACTGATAGTTTCTATTTAAACGCCTAAATGTATGCACAATATTAATAAATATGCCTATAGAAGCTCAAATAAAGATGGCGCCCAAATGATGATGATAAATGATATGGTAGTCCCTGAAACAATATTATTAAAAATTCCACGTCCCATAACCCGCGCATTATGCCATGATAGTCCTTAAAAAATATTATTAAAAGTTCACGACTAAGGCTCTCATAGGCTTTGAAAAATATTATTGAAGAATCCATTCCTAAAGTCTTGAAAAAATCGTATGATAAAAAACACGCCTAAAGCTATCTCGTAGGCATTGAAATAATATTATTGAAATATGAACGCCTAATGTTATACTATTTCTTTCAACAATTGTATTATAAAATAAACGCCTAGGCCCTAGTCATTGAACAAATACTACTATGATCCATTCCAATTCAATGATATTCCTTGAAAAAATATTTAAAAAAATCCACGCCTAATGTATTTGAAGGCATTTCTAAAAACGTGGAAAGTACAATTTGTAGTCAGGTTGATTGATCGTTGATTGTTTCTAATCTAACGCCAAAAAGTATGCACAGTATTTAAAAATATGGGTAAATATGAATTTAATAATCCAAAAACAGATGGCGCTCAAATGAATCTGTATAATTTATACCTAATTGTTATTTTTGAAGACAGAAGGATAAACTTTTTACCGGATAAATTGCAACTATGCTTCTGAGAATAAATAATATAGATGTTGAAGTACAGATGTCGCATATGATGGTTTCTTTTTCCCCAATCGTTCTTTTTTTCTCTCATTCACCTAGTTCAGTTTGCTCCAATCGTTCATCTAGATATTCTTGTTCACTGATGTGCATCTTTGAACATTTGAACTAAAAGAAACTATGGAACTAACTGAATGGCCTAGTTCCTTTTGTGGAAAAATACCTTATCGCCTCTAATAAATCCAAACTGAGTAATTTAACTCGAACCAATTTTTTTTAACAGTTAAACGCTAATCAGCCAATAAGAGTTTCATCACTACGTTGTTCTAGTGTGAGTTTATATATTCGGGCCAAAATTAAAATTTGATCACCTGTATGCGCCCAAAAGCATGCACTATAATAAAATGTACTAATAAAAGTTGTGCTAAAAAGTGAAGTATAGATGTCGCTCATTTTGATAAATCTACCAGAAAGGAACTGATTATGTATTGTCTGATTCTCGCTCCTCTGTAACCAAATTCAGGAAGATTGCAACCTGTATGAGCTGCATTCATAGAGAAAATGGGAGTCATTTAGTAGCTTATATGTACTAATACTACTCATGCATGTTTAGGCAGCTGTCTCTACCCTGATTCGCTAAAGCGCCAAAAAGTATGCACTATTAATAAATATTCGTTTAATATCGTTCAACCCAAATCAGATCAGATGAAAAAACTGCAACCAACTTCAGACAGCTGTAATTTCTAAGCCACTCGTCTGACAGCTGTTACAATTATTCCAGTGACAGCTCATTACATTGTTTATAAGCGTACAAAAGCATTTTGGTGAGAATTTTCCAGAAAAAAAGTTATTCGTGATGCAATTCAAGCGTTATAGTGTGATTTCTTTATATTTGGCTGGAAAGCCACAAGTGACCATCGTTAGAGCACTCCAGCATTTAAATGTGAATAAATCTATTGTGTCTCGTAGCATCGCTCGTTACCGTGATACTAGTAGCATAGCCCGACGTCAAGGAAGTGGACGGAAGAAAACAGCAACATCAGCAGAAATGGTTCGAAAAGTAAAGAAACCTGCGTCGCAGTGACCGAAAAATGCTCGTGAGCTGAACATATCGCAATATTCCATTCGGCAAATATTACAGAAATGAGATCGGGATAAAGCCATTGAAATTTCATAAAGTGCAAGAACATACACCGCAACAGAACGAAAATGGAATCAAAAGAGCTAAAGAGTTGCTTCGCTTGGCCGAAAGTGGTGAACTGCCGAATTCGGTTTTCTCCGTTGAGAAAACATTAGTTGTCCAGCAGTTTGTAAACAATTAAAATGATCGTGTTTACTTGCCAAAGTTCAGCTGAAAATGTGCACCTTCGGTTGGCCACCAGAACTCAAGCGCCGGCCATGGTGTGGGCCGCCATAACAGCCGATGGTCGCTTTCCGCTCGTATTAATCGGCCGTGGCATCAGAATAAATTCCGAATATTTTTGCGAAAATATTCTGGAGGGTCTATTAAAGCCTTGGGCACACAAACATTATAGTGTTGCCGCCATAACAACCGATGGTCGCTCCCGGCTCGTATTAATCGGCCGTGGCATCAGAATAAATGCCGAATATTATCGCGAAAATATTCTGGAGGGTGTATTAAAGCCTTGGGCACACAAACATTAAGGCCGCAGACTTTGGACATTCCAAGAGGACTCAGCACCATCGCACTCAGCACGCGCCACCCAAGAATGGTTTCAAAATGAGGTTCCTCGCTTCATTTTCAGCGCACAATGGCCACCAAAATCTCCGGATACCAATCCCTTGGACTATTGTGTCTGGAGTATTTTGGAAAGGTTGGCACTAAAAAAATGCCAAAGCGCTTCGCCGGGAATGGACCAAAATACCGCAGAGCCACATTCGTTGGCCGTTTGAAGGCCATAATTCATGTTAAAGGTGACCAATTCGAACAAATCTAAATTTATTCTAAAATTTGATGCTATTTCCGACATTGTTTGCTTTCATTCAAAAAAAATGTAAAAATGATGGCGTTTTACTTGGTTCAGTTTTTTTTTATTGCACCTTCATTGTAGCATTCCCCCAGACTTAACACCTAAATCGTCTACAGAACTTTTTTCAAGAACTGGAAGAAGACTTATGCCCCGAATCTTCATGAATATGATTCAGCAATTTTGATGGACGTTAACTTTCTTGAAAAAAAAAAATATTACGAAAACTGGGGCCACTACCCTGCGTACGTTCCTGCTACAATCCTTCGATATCTTATTTTTGCAGATTAATAAACAAATGTTACAAATGCTATGAAAAAATTAATATACCTACAATTTCTATCAGAAGGGTGGACATTAAAAAAACACTTGCGTAAAAAAGAACATCACCTTGGATTCTATTTTCCTTATGACCGACCACTTCAGACATTTTCTTCTATATATTTCTAAACATTAATAAATGACCGCGACATTTTTTTTACTGTCGCCGTGGCGCACACTAAATTTCCAAAAGGTTATCAACGCCACGAAATCATTATCTAAATATATTTTTTGGTTATTTATATTTTTGTTATTCTTGTTGTTCTTAATTAGTTCTTGGTTTGTATGAAAATTTTCTGAAATATTCCCTCTTGTCATATTCATTTTTATTATTTTTACTGTCTATATTGATCACGAACTACATCCGCATTTAATATTTTTTTTTTTTTGGTTCATACAAAAAAGAGGCTCACATTTTTTTTTGATTGCCTAATCGAAAGACAGTGGGATCTATTTATACCATACACAATAAGTTCAGGTATTATCATAGGCGCTAAATACCAATCCTTCCCAATTTTAGGTATTTTAAAGGTCCTTAGGCGAATTTTTCCAACCAAAGAGGGTGAAATTTGGCATTCTGGATTCTCTGTGGTAAAAAAAATCGTATTCACCTCCTGTAAAAGTCGCTCTGATTTCGGTATGTTACGGATCATATCAGAATAGTTTAACCTGAGATCCTCAGAATAGATATGCGCCTATATGAAGGTTCCGAACCATGTTAACAATTTTTAATGGCGAAGATGATTAAAAAATCCAGATAGTTTAACCTGAGATCCTCAGAATATAAGAAACGCCTTGGCAGAAAATTTAGAAAAGATTTGCATCCATATGAAGGTCCCAAACCATATTAAGAATTTTTAATGGCGAAAATGTTAAAAAAATTCAAATTTTTATTTGTTTTAAAATATTTTGTCCCCTTGTGGAAGGTTTTACTGTAAACAAATTTCAATATATTATTTAGTTTTGTTTTTGTGTTCTTAATCAAATTACCTAAGAAACAATGTGATTTAAAAATCTATTTAAGTTTTTATTGTTAATTTTTTATTCCATTTCGAAATATATTAACATTAACTATAACCCCCCAGAGATAAGCAGCTACATTTTATTCAATGGATTTTTTTTTCGATTTAAAATAGAAAAACAAATAAAGAAATATAATTAAATTAATTATGCAAATTTGGCATATTTTTTTAGAGCGCGTGTTTGACAGTTTGCTCAGTAGCGTTGTTGGTTCGGCTTAGTGTGTCCCTATTTTTTTGTTTTAAAATAAAATAAAAAGTTTCATATTCAAATAGGAACCAAAGGTGTTTTATATTAGCTGTGTTCCCAAACCTGCCATATAGTACTATATTGTACTAGTTTTGCAATTGTTGCTAGAAAAGCGTTTCCTTACGCCGAAAAGTAGGAAAAAATGAAGTTAAATTTAAGAGAGTTGAAACCAAAATGGCGTTCTCTTCTCCTATTTTCTGCAAGACCAATTTGGCCTAGCACGAAATAGTAAATGTAGTAAATTATGAATTTGACATTTGATTGTCATAGATATACAGTCCGAAATAAAGCATATGAAAGTTAGGCCTTCAACAAAAGGGACACACGCACAGACGCACACACATTTGCTTAAAAAAAAAAAAACAAATAAGAAATTTAAAAATGGACAAACAGTTTTTTATTCTCTTTTGAATGAAGATGAATGGCTGGCAGAAGATTCAGATGAAGATACTATAGAATGAAGACTTGGGTTGGTCAATCGTACCAAAATATCCAAAATATCTTGGGCTTAAGACAAGTTTAGGGGCTCCACTTGGATCGCTCGGAGAGTATGTTGTTTTAATTAGCAGTATCATTTTAAAGGTTTTGTTTTGTGTTATATAACTGGATGAAGAATATATTGCGTAGCCATGTATGAGCCTGTCCATATGTGAATGTCTTATTCTTAAGTTCTCTAAAAAATACCCGGTATAAACTTTTAATAATACCCATATTGCCTTGGTGACAATAGAAAAGGGTTGTTTTAAACAAAATATGTTCCGAAATTCCAAGGCCAATATCTCGGGAAGTATGCATTTTCCCACATGAAATGTATATCACTGTAATCCGCACAAAAAAATAAACAAAAAATATTTATAGAGAGTGATTTGTTAAGAGCTTGATAACTTTTTTTTTAAAAAAACGCATACAATTTGCAAAATCTCATCGGTTCTTTATTTGAAACGTTAGATTGGTCCATGACATTTACTTTTTGAAGATAATTTCATTTAAATGTTGACCGCGGCTGCGTCTTAGGTGGTCCATTCGGAAAGTCCAATTTTGGGCAACTTTTTCGAGCATTTCGGCCCGAATAGCCCGAATTTCTTCGGAAATGTTGTCTTCCAAAGCTGGAATAGTTGCTGGCTTATTTCTGTAGACTTTAGACTTGACGTAGCCCCACAAAAAATAGTCTAAAGGCGTCAAATCCCATGATCTTGGTGGCCAACTTACAGGTCCATTTCTTGAGATGAATTGTTCTCCGAAGTTTTCCCTCAAAATGGCCATAGAATCGCGAGCTGTGTGGCATGTAGCGCCATCTTGTTGAAACCACATGTCAACCAAATTCAGTTCTTCCATTTTTGGCAACAAAAAGTTTGTTAGCATCGAACGATAGCAATCGCCATTCACCGTAACGTTGCGTCCAACAGCATCTTTGAAAAAATACGGTCCAATGATTCCACCAGCGTACAAACCACACCAAACAGTGCATTTTTCGGGATGCATGAGCAGTTCTTGAACGTCTTCTGGTTGCTCTTCACTCCAAATGCGGCAATTTTGCTTATTTACGTAGCCATTCAACCAGAAATGAGCCTCATCGCTGAACAAAATTTATCGATAAAAAAGCAGATTTTCTGCCAACTTTTCTAGGGCCCATTCACTGAAAATTCGACGTTGTGGCAGATCGTTCGGCTTCAGTTCTTGCACGAGCTGTATTTTATACGGTTTTACACCAAGATCTTTGCGTAAAATCTTCCATGTGGTCGAATAACACAAACCCAATTGCTGCGAACGGCGACGAATCGACATTTCACGGTCTTCAGCAACACTCTCAGAAACAGACGCAATATTCTCTTCTGTACGCACTGTACGCATTCGTGTGGTTGGTTTAATGTCCAATAAAGTAAACTGAGTGCGAAACTTGGTCACAATCGCATTAATTGTTTGCTCACTTGCTCGGACGTAAAGCGCGAAACACATTTCGAACCGAACACTGATTTTGGTAATAAAATTCAATGATTTGCAAGCGTTAGTAAGTCTATTCATGATGAAATGTCAAAGCATACTGAGCATCTTTCTCTTTGACACCATGTCTGAAATCCCACGTGATCTGTCAAATACTAATGCATGAAAATCCTAACCTCAAAAAATCACCCTTTATTATCAAAATCACGCAATGGACGCCGTTTAACTTTTTGTTTTTTTTTTTGTCCTTAACAAATTAAATTTTTGATTTTGACGTTTCTTCATGTTTTAACTATTTTTCGTTCCTTTATTTTTTGCGCAAATCTTGTATGTGAGAGTAATTTTTGATAGTTCGCTCTTTTACTAGCTTTACTATCAAAAAGTACGGGAACGAACCTATTATTGTGAAGATATAGCTTTTTATTTAGGGCTAACTAGGTTAAGTTGATAACACTTTATAGAACTACTTGCACAAATTTAGGCATTTTCAAGATTTCGTTCGAGGCATCTAAATTCATATTTTGAGATTTCATATATATGATATATGAAAATGGGTTGCCATTATAAATTTTTCAAATGAGACTACCTTCCATAATTATGCTAAAACGGCATTTACATTAGAACTTTTTACCGGGTTAACCTACTCTATGAGGATTTATTCGACATGTATGCAATGGAATTGACAATTGAAACCCACTGGGTTAACGAAATTTTTTGAATACAAGAGATATAAAGGAGTTACAGTAGTGGTCCCAAATGGTTGAAGCGCATACGAGTTTAGATCTGACATTGGCTGTATGTACGATTTTTTGTGGAATAAGGATCGGAAATGTTTTGGCAATTTCTTCTTTAGAAATGGAATTACCTCCGTGTCTTTATTTATTTTGTTTTTCTTTTTTATGTCAGAAGTTTTCTGCGATATACTTGGTTAATATTTAACTCAGAAGCCTCCTTCTACTCACCACAATTGAAGAATTTCGGTTGTCAAGATAAACCCGGATAGTCATCATTAACACTTTCTTACTTTTCGCTATCGACCAAATAGATTTTGAAGTTATACATTCAGGTTCCTCATTCTATCTAGTTCTCGCTTTCACACTGTAAATCTTGAGAACTCGATAACATTTGTGACTAAGAGGATGCCTATCAGCAGCATCAATTGTTATATTAATTCACTGCGATCCACATCGAGCAACCTCGTCAGCTCATTCGTTTCCCTTTATGGTGCTATGGTCTGGAACCCAAAAAAGCCTGACACAATGCCGTATATCCCGCAGAACAGATTTACACCACTTGATTGCTTCAAGAGCAGCTTGACTATCGGCGAATATAGTCACCGGTACGAAGTCTCCAATACACAGATCTTTGTCTATATCAGCTGCATTCAAGCTTACTAAACCAGTGAACCAGTAAAGAAAGTAGTAAAGTCGGACGGGGCCGACTATATGATACCCTTCACCACTTCGGTATATTCAACAGATAGAATCCTAACATACGTCGCATTTTTGAAGGATCATTAACATGAAATGAAGTATATATAGGAAAGGATATATAGAGACTTTGTTGCACCATTTACATAAAATCAGACGAAAATATATATGGGAGCTATATCTAAATCTGAACCGATTTTCACGAAATTTAACACACATCGTTCTAGACTTAATTCAGTATGTTATGCCAAATATCGTGCAAATAGAAGGATATATAGGGACTTTGGTGCACTATTTACCTAAAATCGGACGAAAATATATATGGGAGCTATATCTAAATCTGCACCGATTTTCAGGAAATTTAACACACATCGTTGTAGACATAATTCAGTATGCTATGCCATATTTCGTGCAAATCGAAGGATATATAGGGACTTTGGTGCACTATTTACCCAAAATCGGACGAAAATATATATGGGAGCTATATCTAAATCTGAACCGATTTTTTCCAATTTCAATAGGGTTCGTCCTTATGCCAAATAAGTGAACTGTGCCAAATTTCATCCAAATCGGATCACAAATGCGACCTGTACTTTGTTAACAAAAATACATGGACGGACAGACGGACATGCATAAATCGACATAAAAAGTGATGCTATGCATATTCTCAAAAGGAACCATGTGTCTATCTCGTTTCCTTTTGCCTGTTACAAACATATGCACAAAGACATAATACCCTGTACCACAGTGTGGTGAAGGGTATAAAAACGCCACAATTGTCATTTAATTTGTATGAGTTCTTGATAGAACCCCCGAAATTGTGCCTTCTCCCACCTTTGACCCGTCTGTACATATTAGAAAACTTCTAGAGGAGGAAGCCTTTGACCCGTCTGTACATATTAGAGAACTTCTAGAGGAGGAAGCCCACCCGCTCAAGTCTATATCTTAAGTATTATATTTTTAGTTTTGTATCTCAATACAGGAGGTATCATAAATGCTGGCCGCTATGCGAAAATGCAAGCCAAGCGGAATTTTTGATGTTATAAATGCACCTCGCGCAGGTAGATCGGTCGTCGGAAATGTCTATAAAATCGGAGAAATGATCGAAGTTGACCGGAATGTTAGCAGCATCGCCCATGAGCTAAAATCGACCATAACTGTTTTAAAGCATTTACACAAAAAATGGATTTATTTTTCCCTAACCTAATATATGGGAGCTATATCTAAATCTGAATCGATTTTCCCAGGGTTCCTCCTGAAGCCAAAGAAATTATCTGTGCCAAATTTCATCCAATTCGAATCGAAAATGCGACCTGTACTTTGTTTTCAATTGAACATCAACAGACGAACGGTCATGCATAAATCGACTTAGAAAGTGGTCCTATATATATTCTCAAAAGGAATCTCGTTTCCTTTTGCCTGTTACAAACATATGTACAAAAATGTAATACCCTGTACCACAGTGTGGTGAAGGGTATAAAAAGGGGGTTATATGGGGACTACCCCTAAAAGGGGGCGAATGTTAATAATTTTTGGTTTGGAGATTTGTTACCATATACGACTACAAAATACCAAATTATAGCGAATTCGGCTGAAAAACGCGCTCAAGAACCTCAAAATACCGAAAATTGGGGGCTACCCGAAAAAATGTACCTATATTTACAATGTTTTTGTGGAGAGTTTTGCTACCCAATAAGAACTCAAATTACAGCCAACTCAGTCGAAAAATACGCTCAAAACCCCCAAAATACTGAAAATGGGGTACCGTTATATGGGGACTACCAGAAAAAGTGGATCTGCCCTTATAATTTTTAGTGGGGAAATTTGGTACCCAATAAGAATACAATGTACCAAATTTCAGCGAAGTCAGTTGAAAAACGCGCTCAAGAATCCCAAAATACCGAAAATTGGGGGTATCCTTATAGGCCAGATATGCCTAAACGTGGGCCAATATAGCCCATTTTCGAACTTGACCTGCCTGCAGACAAATAACGACTCTATGGCGATCTATCTCAATTTGTTTCGAGGCTAGAGTGATTACAAAAGACAGACGGACATTTCTATATCGTCATAGAATTTTACGCTAATCAAGAATATATATGCTTTATAGGGTCGGAAGTAACTATTTCGATGAATTACAAACGGAAAAACATCATATATAATAAAATAGTTGAAGATTTATGATAGCGTTCAGAGCAGGACAATAGCATGGGAAGTACAAGTGCGTCGTACAACTAGTATCACATCGAGATTCTTAATTTGAATTCGCCACAAATTCGCCGTGGTATTGCGGAAATTGCGGAGCGAAGAATTTTTTGAAACTTCAGACCTTTGAATGTCCTCTACAATGATTCTCAACTCTTTCGACGTTCCTCCTATCTGATTGAATGATACTTTTCCGTATATTTTGTAGTCTGGTAGGAAAAACACTTATCAGATTATCACACTAACATTCCTGATGTCCACTTGGGGGATGTGATCAAAACTAAGTGGTATTTCTATCCACCGAAAGAGCGTGTCAAACAAAACCTTCGTATAGTTGTCACCGTTATCTACGAATCTGGATTCCGTAGTAATCCGTATATACATCTCAACTGCTCGAAGGTCGGATTCCAATGCATAAGGCTCAAATTCAAATGTTATAAATACACTTATGGGAGTGCCAAAAATTGTTTACCTATACTAGTCAATATACATAAAAGTAATAACCCCAAAAGGACCCTAGCTAAACATAATCATAAATCGATGAATACACAAATAGGCACCTGTAGTCTTGGGTATGGTTGATTGTGACTAAATCCAACTGGAATTTTTACTGTTCAATAAAATGTATGAGGTGTTCTGAAAATATAAGGGTTCAACTGAGATTTATATTTTTTTTTTTTACTTTTAACAAAATAAATTTACCTTGCCGAATACCCATCACTCACAAAATACCATACCTATTCACATATTCGCATCACTTAATTTTCTTTTTTCTTTAATTTACCCAAAAAAAATTGTTCGGACAGCATATGTGAAGTCACACACACCTACTATCATCCCAAGGGTCATCAGAACATAATCGAGAGAGCGGTGGACGAAGACTCGCACAAAACAGATCCTTTAGATATGCTTTTTATGTGTTAAATTTCGAAAATAACACAAATTGGTAAATGATTGCGATCAGTAGTGTCGGTGGTAGTAGTGGTGTTGGTGATATTGTTGCTTGAATGATCATCGGTTGGTTAGCTGACTGAATGGCTGGATGTGTGCCCAGTCGTCTGGAGTACATTGCACACATAACATTTTGTGTGGAATTTATGAAGTTATGAACTTCTTTTCCTTTTTTGGCAGATAGAAGAAGAAGAATTGACAAAAACAAAACTAAAAGAAACGAAGAAGAATGCCACAACATACGAGAAAGCCTTGTTTTCTTTGGGGATTTCTGGAGCAATTGTGTCCGTCCAAATATTGAACTTGTTTTTTTGGGTTGGTTGGCGCTCATATGCAAGCTGGTATTTTTTGGTTTTGGAACTGCGTAAAGAGCAACAATATTGTGGAGACAATACTCCATATTCCATTTGATGGGCATATCCTCCAACTGGTTTGACTTGCTCCTCTTCTTCCTTGTCTGCTAAAAGTTTTCTTTTTATTTTTTGTCTTATGTTATTCTTATTGTTTGAGCAAGGTTCGTCGCTCACAAAGTCCGCATTGTGTGTAGTCCCAAGACAAATTGTGTGATTTATGGTATTTATTATTTGTGTAGTTGGTCGGTCGAAAGAGACGCAAAAAAATTAAAATAAAAATTGAAAATAAATTTATCGCCTATACAAGTTTTTCGGCATAAAATGAGGATCTCTAGTCGATGTCTAAATTGAATTGAAATCAAATAAAAATATTCGGAAATAAACGAAAATTTGTGATTTCTTTTATTTTAATCGTATACATATTATCAATTGTGAAAACAGGTGCCAACGGAATTTCGATTAATAAAAACTTTGAATATTAAAACTAAACCCACTATTTTGCATATTTTCTGATTTGTCGGTCACATAAAACAAAGAAATATTCGAATTTGTTAGAAACTACTAATGAGTGATACAAAAAATAAATGATAGAAATTTTTTGCAGTTGTTACATTAGTTGTGTTCCTGTACATTTTTCAAGCCACAAAGTTATCTAATAATTCCAATATAATTCCATCCTTTCTGAAAATTCATTGATTGTATTACCTACTTTAATATTCGGACATTTTGTTTCTGAAGCCCTTCGCTGTAGACTGAAGATTGCTTTAAAAAAAATACAGATATTCATTTTCCAACTTTGAGATTAAGTCTTTATGTAGTTCCATGCATCCAAATTTATTCCACAGCCTTCTCTCCATTTCACTTCAATAAATCAAACCAGTAAGGAAAGTGGTAAAGTCGGGCGGGGCCGACTATATGATACCCTTCACCACTTTGGGTATATTCAACAGATGAATCCTAACAGACGTTGAAGGACCATAAACATGAAAATGGATCCATAAACATGTCATTCTGCAACCTATACTAAATTTTTCATTTGGTCAGATATAGAGTTGCTATAGATATAGCATATATATATATATATATAACGTGAACCGATTTCAATGATACTTGTCAGAGATTAACTTATATTAACTACCGTTCATTGTACCAAATTGTGTGGTAATCAGACAAACTTTGGGTCTTTAGTGCACAATTTACATACACTCGGAAGAAAAAATATATAGGAGCTATATCTAAATCTGAACCGATTTTCACGAAATTTAACACACATCTTTCTACACTTAATCCACACATCATTCTAGAACTACTTCATTACGCTATACCAAATTTCGTGCAAATCGAAAGGTATATAGGGACTTTGGTGCAACATTTACATTAAATCGGACGAAGATATATATGGGAGCTATATCTAAATTTGGACCGATTTTCAGGAAACTTAACACAAATCATTTTAGACCTAATTCATTACGATATGCCAAATTTCGTGCAAATCGAAAGATATATAGGGACTTTGGTACACCATTTACATGAAATCGGACGAAAGTATATATGGAAGCTATATCTAAATCTGAACCGATTTTTACGAAACTTAACACACATCATTCTAGACCCACTTCAGTACACTATACCAAATTTCGTACAAATCGAAAGATATATAGGGTATTTGGTGGACCATTTACATTAAATCGGACGAAAATATATATGGGAGCTATATCTAAATCTGGACCGATTTTCAGGAAACTTAATACACATCTTTCTAGACCTAATTCAGTACGCTGTGCCAAATTTCATGCAAATCTAAAGATATATAGACACTTTGGTGCACCATTTACCTTAAATCGGACGAAACTATATATGGGAGCTATATCTAAATCTGAACCGATTTTCTCGGTTGTACCTAAATCTTAATCGAATGTCTCGATCCTTAAGAAAACTTGATAACATACTATATGTTTGTTTGTCGAACTTAATCAGGGCTACTTCCTATGCAGAATCTATAAAACTTTTGTCCTCACAACGTGATTTTTACATCAATTCGCTGTAGAATATGAAATGGCGGATCGATACTCCTCCTGCTATGCAGAATCGGTCATATCTAGGTTTATAAAACGTTTGTCTTCACAACGTGATTCTTAACTTCAATTCGCTCTAGTATATGAAATGGCGGAGTAAAGAATCCATTCAAAGTGCAGACTTCCTCTACAAGGGCTGTCCAATAGAAAGGTCAGGACGGGTTCAGGATTTACACTTTTCCATTGGGTATTTCGAAGCTGTTCCTCTTGTATTTCTAAAAGGGATGAGATAACGTTAAAGATCTTCACTTCTCCATAGAGTTTTTCGATACATTTGCTATTCTTCCGTTTGGATTTGGTGTATTCCTCCAAAGCTCTTCTTTAGATAGAGCTTTTAGGCGTTTATCGTCTTCGCCTATGTTTTACCAGGATGATGGGACCTTCCTGTTATTGCCTCCTTCTTGGATACCACCAATTTGTAGAATTCATGTGTTGCAAATAATTCCTTGATTCTCCCATTTCACATTTTTCTATCGAGAAAATTTTGTAAGGTTCGACTTCTGTCGAAAGGAAAGATTAACAACTCTTGCCACATTCCCTGATCTCCGCTTTGAGTACGGGATCTTCTGTTTTGAGCATTTTGGAACTGTTCCTCTCGTGTAGAATGATCTGTTGTCTCATCATCACACTTTGGTTTCTATTGAAGATGACGTTAAGGATCCGCACTTCTACTTAAAGATTTTCGATGCATTTCCTATTTTTCCGTTTTGCTTTGGTGCATTGTCATCTAAAGCTCTTGTGTAAATAAAGCTTTTTGAGGCTTTATCAACATCACCTAAGTTTCATTTCTACCGGGATGGCCAGACCTTCTTGTTATTGCCACCAATATTCTTGACTACAAACAGTTTGTAGAATTAATGGGTTTCCTAAAAATGTTTTGTGTTTGTCAAAAATAAACGAGGAATGATTCTCCCATTACGTCCAGCCTTTTTGCTAAATCTGTTGGACATAATTGGAGGCTTGCATAGCTATCGAGAAAATTTTGTTATACGCACTTCTGATCGCAATTATTTTGACCGACTTATGGTCTAGGTTGCATTTCTTCAACAGTTTTTTTATGCTCAGCATTCAGGTCGCAATTCTAACTCATATTCCCAGTTTTTGCAGGCACATCTCAGCAGATCGATGCCCAGATTCTAATCTGTCGGCTATCAAAAATTGGTCATTACATTTACTCGTCAATGGCCGTAATCCAAATCCTTACGCCACTGGAGGTAGGTGTTCTTTTGCTTTGTGAAGACACTCATATTCCACCTACGTCGATATCCGAATGGTTTATGTTCAACTTCTTGTCTAGGTCTATATTTCCCCATGCAGTTTTGATGCTAAGCATTCAGGTCGCAATTCTAATTCATATTCCCAACTTTTGCAGGTACGTCTCAGCAGATCGATAGACAAATTCTAGTCTGTCAGCAATTACTCCTCAATTACCACCATCCAAATTCTTGCGCCATAGGAGGTAGTTTTTAGTTTGCTTTGTGGAGGTACTAATATTCTAACTACGTCGATATCCAAAGGATTTATGTCCAACTTCTCATCCATGTTATATTTCCTCGAACAGTTTTGTTGCGTCTAAGTTATATTTACTCAAGTAGTTTCGATGCTCAGCATTCAGGTCGCAATTCTAATTCTTATTCCCTACCTTTACAGATACATCTCAGCAGATCGATGGCCAGATTCTGATCTGTCAACATGCATCGAAGTAAGATCAGCTATCTAAAAATGGTTTGTTGCTCTTACTCCTCAATTTCCATCATCCAAATCCTTGCGCCACAGGAGGTAGGTTTTGTTTTGCTTTGTGGAGGCACTCATATTCTAAGTTGAATTTCCGATGTCTTTAATGTGGTTCTGTGCGTGTGTGGGTAATTAATTGACGATCTGCACTTCTCCTTAGGGTATTTAGGAACATTTTCAATTCAGCGATGAACAACGTAGTTGTAGTTGGTAGGTCACGAAGGAAACACATTTTCCGTTTTTTTCTTATACACTGACTTCTATAGAAAACAGAACTGAAGAGCGTGCTAAACCAAACCTTCGTATATTTATCTCCGATATATTCGGATCTTAAATTCCATTGTAATTTGTAGGCACATCTCAACTGCTCGATGGACGGACTCTAATTTATGGGTTTGCTAACAATCAGAGGTTGAAAAGGACAATTCCTGGCGTTCGCAAAGATATTACAATTGTGTTGTTAAAAGATTTTGAGAATTTGTTCGCAGGTTCTCTCTATATATAAATTACCGAGTAGTACCGGATAAATATGTTCGGATCTTGAGTTCATGGTCATTTCTAGGCAAATCTCAACTGCACGATATTCGGACTCGAATTTATGGATTTCTAACAATAAAAGGATGACAAGGATAATTCGTAATGTTCGAAGAAGATAATCAATTTATGTCTTTAAGGGATTTTGCAGAAATTATTGCAGGCTCTCTCTATATACAAATTACTGGGTGGTACTGAAAAATATTAAAGAAGTGTCAAATTTTCTATCTCAATTTTCCCCTTTTTATTACTTTACTTAGTTGGTTTGTTACAGAACGCTTGTTTCATAAGCCGAGCTTGAAAAAAAGATTTTCAAGCGCGTCGGTCTTGTGCGCATCACCTCCAAATTGAAAGACCATGTTCCGAGATGTTGTCTTCTACTTAATTTTTCCGTCTAATTCGTGGCCTTCCACTTCTGCGCGAACCATCAGTAGGCTCGATTGTAAAGCTCGTGGTTCATTCGACGGCGAAATTCACCGTCGACACAGATCGGCCGTAGATCTTTCGGAGAATTTTTCTGTCAAACCACCCCAAGAGCTACCTCATCTGCTTGTGCAAGTTCCCATGCTTCAGATCCATACAACAGCACGGGTAGTATCAGTGTCTTGTAGAGTGTGCGGGGAGGTGGACTTGTTTTTGAGTTGTTTGCTCAGTAGCATCTGTTGGCCATCACTATCCTTCTCCGAATTTCAAAACTGATGTCATTCGCTTTATTTATGGCGGTACCAAGGTATATAAAATATTCGACTACCTTGAAGCTGTAGTTCTCAAGCAGAGATGGCCTGTCAGAAACAGTGACGTAAATGACATACAATTCCGACGTATAATACATACGTCAGAAACCTACCTAAATCTATTAGGTTTTTGACAAAATAGCTATTTCCATTAATCAATTTGGGAATTACGCATGCTTTACTCAAATCGATATAAAATTTCAAAATTTTCTTCTCAAAAAAATTGATAAATTTTTATCAGTTCTAGTAAGGAATAGTCAGATATATGTAAAAATAATATATATTCTTGAAAATAACTGTATATGCTGATAATATTGATATAAATGACGTTTACTACGTTTATTACATTTTATACAGGTATATGACGTTTTCGACGTTTACACCTTTTTGACAGTCGAAAACCTAAAAATTCGTCACACGGACCATCCCTGTTCTCAAGTTACACAGTTGGTCCGAGTCTACTGGACGTCTTGCGCGTTGATAGCATCAGCTTGGTCTTCTCGCCGTTTACTGCCAGATCCACTTTGGCAGACTCCTTCGCAATTTGTTCAAAGGTGGCTGTTACCGCTCTCAGCGTTCGGCCCATTATGTCGATGTCATCGGCGTAGGCGAGTAACATGTGTTGTTTGGTCTACAGAGTACCATTTCTGTTCACTTTTGCCTCTAGTATGACCTTTTCTAGCAGGATGTTAACAAGGTTACACGACAAACTGTCACCTTGTCTGAAGCCTCGTTCCACTTTGGCAGACTCCTTCGCAATTTGTTCAAAGGTGGCTGTTACCGCTCTCAGCGTTCGGCCCATTATGTCGATGTCATCGGCGTAGGCGAGTAACATGTGTTGTTTGGTCTACAGAGTACCATTTCTGTTCACTTTTGCCTCTAGTATGACCTTTTCTAGCAGGATGTTAACAAGGTTACACGACAAACTGTCACCTTGTCTGAAGCCTCGTTCGGGCTCCGAGAGGTCCTTTTCGACTTTAACTGCTGATCTTGTACCAGTTAAAGTTATCCTGAAGCCGTATTAATTTTGCAGGAATGCCAGGATAGGGCTGTCGAATGCGACTTTATAGTCGACGAACAGGTGGAATGTGTCGATGTGTTTTTCGTGGGTTTTTTTCCTGGGTTTTATTACACTTTCGATTAAAACTCCAAAAAATATTATAGAAATTAAGTGTAATTATGAAATGTAATATTTAATCAGCTGTTTTATGTGCCGAACACCTATTTCCTTATACAATTTTATTAGACCAAACATTAGACTCAATTCATATTTTTTTCATTTACTTTGGAAACTAATTTAAAACACATTGTTTTTTTACATAAAATATCCAATGATTTGAAATCTACTCATTTTATTGTGATATTAATTTTTTGTGGCAATTTCGATTTTAAACATTTGGCTGTGACTGTCTGTCTGCCCGTTTGGTGCGTTCATTAGAGTTATTAGAGATCATGTCAAACCAGTTTCAGTCTTTTTTTTTCGTTCATAATCGAATAACGTTGTATTAAAATTTCAAATTTACGAATTAAACAAATTAGGAAACGAAGCTATTTGGTACAAATACCCGCATCAATTTGCATATATATCTTTTTTTTTGAATAGAATTAAAATTTTTCAAATATTTTTTATTACCGCTATCAATAGCCTGCTCAGTCAAAGATTGATACACCTGTATAAATACTTGATTGTGTGTGTTTGCGTTATGCACTTGTTTCAACAATTTCCAAATCGATGAAGAAGAAGAAAAATACATACGTATCATTTAATATTCAAATTTTATGACTATGTTGTCATAAAACAAAACTTATGTTTTTTTATTTGTTTCTGAATACCGGTTTTCTGTGAAGTTTTTTGTTTTGCTATTCATTTTTTTTTTAATTTTGTTGTTGGTTTTTTAATGATCAAAACCAAGCAAAACCATTGAATGGGTGGGTATACAAAATGATCAATATTTGACACTAATACACATGCTAATACATTTTTTTTTTTTTTTTTTGAATAGAGTGAAATCAAATTTTAGGGGATTTTTTCTAATGTCGTTTTTCTGTTTCTTTTCTTTATCTAGGGTAATTAAAATCGCCGTATTCTATTGAATACTATTTAATCTTTGTTCGATCCTAACGGTAAGATCACTAAAGATTACCTTTAGCTGTCAAAATGAATCAGTTACTGGATGATTTATTTTCATTTGAAAAAAGGTTTATTCGTGTTTGATCTTCGCTTTCTAAAAAATCAAATTGAAGATGTCAATCAATTTGCTATGTGGCCGGGCCGTTTTATGAAAAGGCTATATTTCATTAGGCGGGAGAGCTAAAACGGCATATACATTAGAACTTTTTACGGGGTTAACCTACTCTATGAGGATTTATTTGATATATATGCAAAGGAATTGGCAATTGAAACCCACTGGGTTAACGAAATCCGGTTAAATGTAAACGTAGCCTAAATCAGCATTCCAATGTAAACCTGTAAGAGCAAAAAGAAGAAATTGAAGAAAGAATAACACTTGTAGAAAGGACACCAAAAGGACTCCAAACGGACTCCCGATAATTTATTATTTTTAATTTAGGAACGAATTTTTAAATAGTTGAAAATATATTCATGTTTGAGAAATTTGAGATGTGATCATGTCGCTTTATGAAAATACTATTATTAGCTGTCAGAATCAATATGTTGTCCGACTATTTCTTTTTATACCCTTATTCGCCAAAGACCCCTAAAATATATATTATTGAGCAGAATTATGTTCCATTACGATTTAGCCATCGCATGTCCACGTCTCGGTGGACAGTGGCGGTCAGTTAGTAGATCTAAGGGAAGGGTCTCGGAATAAATGACCAAGTGCACCCTCAGTAGAGGTGCGATCTAATTAATGTAACACGGAAACTCGACGTCGAACGTCCTTGTACCGATAATAATATAGAAGCACAATGGCAAACTGCAGCAAAAGCAACAAATGGGTACCAAAGGCCACCGTCAAGAAACCCATTGTACGATCAGGGATGTCATAATGCTACTGAGGTGAAAAACGCAGCGTAACAGGAGCAATACGCAAACAGGAGCAATACGCAATGCGACAGAGAATTATCAGGAGAAAAGGTGAGAAGAGAAACGTATTTTCAAAAAAAGGAGATAGAACAAGAAAAACATGGCCGTGAGCATATTGAGATGTACAGAAGTCGGAATGAAGTTCGGAAATCTTATCAACGAGTAAAACACCAACCGACTTTTTTTTTGGTGCGGGCACATCCTACTGTAGGGATAAAAAAAGGAAACCTGGTGACAGAGACAGACAGCGTGTTGAGGATCTGGAAGGAGCATTTTGCAAAGCTTCTGGACCAATTAGAGATGACGGTATAGATTGAATACCACCTAGCCAAGATGAGGTCAGAGTAGCAATTAATCGGCTGAAGAACGATGAAGCAACAGGTGTCGACAGATCACCAGCCGAAATATTCAAGACCGATGATCAGACGCTGATGCACCAACTAATAGGTACAATTTGTCCATAGGAATACATACCCAATGAATGGAACCTCAGCATCCTGTGTCCCGTGTAAAAAAAGGGGACAATACTATTTGTGCCAACTATAGAGGAATTAGTCTATAAAGTGCTATCAAGCGTGCTGTGTGAACGACGAAGTCTGGGGTCAATGATATTATTGGATCTTATCAATGCGGCCTCAGACCTGACAAATCCACTATAAACCAGATTTTCTCTCTGGCCAGATTTCCACTTGGATATTATCAATGCAGCTTCAGACCTGGCAAATCCACTATAGACCAGATTTTCATACTGCGACAAATCCTGGCAATGTAGAGGATTAGATCGATAAATGATCAGGTTGCGGATCATCTGTCGACCTAATCCTAATAATTGTCTAGTACTAGGGGGACTACGATGCACGCCAAGATTTGTGGCATTCCCTCTTAGGGGAAAACATTTGGCAGAGCAAATTGATAGCTGCACGATGATGCCTCACCTTAATAAGGAGACAATATCACAGTTCACCAGATATAATCATCGTGTCACCTGATTTCATAAATTATGTCAATTGACAGTCCGTAATTTCTCTTGTGTCAGATCCCATCCCCATAATTATCTCCATAAACAGGACATCTGAATTCATAAACTCTGAATTCATGCTTTCTGTTAACATAGAAATGCTAAATTAGAGGTTTTCCTTCCCTTGGAAATTCTGACATTCGCTAGCATTTTTACACCTTCCACGCAAACCACAGATATGTACATATATGCGATAAGTTCAAAAGTAGAAAAAAAGCCCTCATGCCGTTTTCCGGATCATATTGGCGCACAGACTAAAAACATTGTTGACCTCTTAAAAAGCGATAGAACAATCTGTGACCAGCTTTGCTGTAACAGTGTGGTCTGCGAATAGTAGTTCTACGCAATGGAGAAGTATTAAGATCTGCGAGAACACCGACCTGAAAACTGCAACAAGGTGCCACCTCAAGACATAGCCACATTAATTAAGCATAGCAATATGCTATCTTGCAGTACCTAATTAGGTGGTTCAGAGAGAGGCATCCCAACCAACATATTGTGGACAGAACTCCCCAGCCCAGGTGTATTAAGAAGAATCTGCAGAAAAGTCCAAAAATATATCAAGAAACTTATCAAGCAGGTCTGAATAGCATTCGACAACAGGAGACTATCGATGTATCCCGCTGCGAAGCAACAGATCTCAACATTAATTACAGATAGTGTACTGGTAATTGTACCAACTATTCTCGGACATAGGCATTGTTAGACGTATCGAGATGCGGCGACTACGTTGGCTAGGTCATGTTGTGAGAATGGATGAAGATGAAGACGCAAAAACCGACGCGCCTGGAAATCTTTCTTGAGCTCGGCTTATTGAACGAAAGTTCTAACACAAGCCAGTTAAACCTGGAAATCTTTTTTGAGCTCGGAACGAAAGTTCTGTCACAAGCCAGCTTAGTAAGTAAGTAGTTACCAAACCTAATCTCAATCCCCTCTTATTCCCAATTACACCTTCATACAATGGAAGCTACGCTACTTTAACTGTCCTAAACCCTTAATCTAATATGCCCCAGCTCCCTCTAGTGAAATTTATAGTAAACCACATACAAGTTCTTGTCTTTAATATTATCTCTAGATTAGATAAATTAAATAACTGTATATCGACAATAGATGGCCCTGTCTTACATGTGGTTTTTTTTAAGATTTTTACAAAAAAAAAACTTTAAGAAAAAAAGTGTAAAAGGTGTACCATTCAACTACTTTGGCCTAAGGGTTTTACGTCAAACTCAAACATATTTTTTTTTAATTTTAAAAGATATTTTATGCATTTATTGATTAGCCGTTAAAATCATGTTTCGAAAAAAAATCAGCTGATTGCGATTATTTTCCATTGTATATTCAACAATTGGTTATGAGTACCCATTATTTGTTTACATTAGTTTTTGTCATATTTGTTTACCCATAGTTGAACATTTTCGTTCACTCTTTGCTAAAAGGAACTAGTGCCTAAACTTTGAATTTATTTTGTCAATGAGAAAATTCGTATTTCATAAATAATTTGGTATTAAAATTACTTAATAAAATTAATAATTATCTGTTAAACCGGGCTTAAAAAAGTATTAAACACAAAAGCTTTAACTAGTTCATTTATTTCCTTTGAGTGAATAGTTCATTTGAACTGATTGGCTCCTGAACATCACAACTCTGCTCTAGACGGGTGGACAGAGGACAGAACTTTAAATAAATTCCTAAACATGGATGATCCTTTAAAACCCAAACCAGTACCCCTGGCAGCGGAAACTGTTTTATGGTTTGAATTTCTCTTAGATCCCGAATTAATAACAAAACATTTGAGGAAACCCAGTCCAGGTATTTGGTGATGAAATTTACAGATTAAAATTTATTAATTCATTAAATTTAATTTACTTTTCCTCAGATCCCTCAGCCTTGGAATTGCTGACACAATTTATATCCACAACCCATGATATTGTTGCTGTACCACAATTTGATTTAACCGCTCCGGAGCCCAATGTCATACCGGGAGCCCCAGCCATTGTGGGGCAACAACCACAACAAAATGTTGAAGGTTTACGTTTAAGTCGCAAACAAATGGCTTTGAAAGTGTTGGCATTGAAAGTGGCCACATGGCTTAAATGGAATCTGGATCTACTGGAGAAAAATCTCTCCATACCAAAGCAATTGTTTTTATTGCGCGATTTGTGTACCATTAGTTTTGGCAAATGTGTTGGCATACCATTGAATAATGAATTTCAGGCGACCATAAGTGAGTAGTTGAAAAAATTAAAAGAGGAAGAAGTCTTGACTAAGGCCCGGTAGGTGATCATTTTGAAAATTTTCCATAAATAGTTTTTGGAGACCTGATTATAATGGTATACTTTTCTTGGGGGGAATTCAATACTTCCTGAGAGGACTTCCAAAATTCCGATGGGAACCTTGTGTTTTCCCATGCCTTTTGAAATGCACTAAGGCGATACGAGTATAAATTTGAAGTGGATTGTATATTTTCAAGGAGATTTTTTCACATAGCCGTTATAAAAATTGTCCATAAAAACAAGTCATAAATCCCCGGGAAAGTTCCAATCCCTGAGGAAAAAGTATGTAGTTATAATCAGGACCCCGAAAACTTCTTATGGTAAGAATTTCAAAACGAACCCCCTTCGGGTCTTAAGCCTACCAGAAACCATTAAAAAAACTACAAAGATTAATATGCGGTTTTCTGATTTTCATTATAGCTGCCGATGGCAATGAAAAGGCCGCCAAATTTGCCCTAACCTTCTATCATCGTTGGGTGTTGCGTTTACAGATTTTAAAAGACATAGCTATGAAGGCGGCCCGACCCACTGGCATGGGAAGTATGTAAGTATGAGATTTGTTTATTATATATTAGCTCTCTTTGGGAGGATAAACACTAGGGACTTCAATTTATGGCCTGAATTGTCCTAGAAATAGTTCTGGCACGTTGAATGAGTAAATCCCAACCAGAGTCACGGGGTTTAATAAATGACGTTAACTACCATCCCGTAATTTGTTTAGGACCGTCTCCTCATAATTGTCCCATCAGCAGACCACGTGATTTCACACTTTCCATAAAAAAGCTACAAATTTTCATTAAATCTCTTCTCATCTTTCAGGTTCGTTCCCATGGAACCAATGCATCAATTTTTCGCCCCTGACATTTCGCCACAACCCAGCATTGAATTCCTGCAGGAGTTGTGTAAATCATCGGAACCCTTTTATGTTTTTGCCTATGAAACATTTAAACCACCCCATCCTAATGATGAACAAAATGTACCACAACAATTTGATACGATGATACAAATATCACCCGCCGAATTAAGAACACAAGTATATTTCGACCTGGTCAATTTCTACCTCTACACCAAACAATATCAATTGGCCCGGGAGGCAGTTAACGAATGTCGTCGTTATTTGAATATGACCAAGGCGGAATATGAAATCGTCGGGAAAGATCCCAAACAATTTGTATTCTGCCATGTCATAGAAGATGAATTGGAGGGATATTTATTGGCATGTGGTCTCAGCGCCCATTCGCAGACATTAACAGAACGTTTTAATATGTCCCAACTGATGCAGTATAAGGTAGGGAATTTGAATTGAAAATTATAGAATTTTATGTTATTTATTATTTACTTTCAGGATATTATAGAGATTTTGAAGCTTGACAATCGCACCCGGGAACTTTCCTTGGTAAATCGACGTATTGTGGAGCTTGACATTGAGGGAGCCATTTCACAGGGTATCCTAAAAGAGCCCCGGCAATTGGAAATGCAAGTTGCTGCCCTCAATGTAATACGCAGTATATTCGATGAGGGCAATATATTTGCCAGTGTGGATTATTTTGAGAAGTATGCTCAGCTGGGATGTTTTCAGGCTTTAACTGAGGTAAGAGTACTAAAAACAAATACAAAATTTAATTAAATACCTAATTTTAAAAATGTTACAGGGCATTGCAGACATCTTACCCCATTGCTCATTGAGCGAACGTAATCTTCTCAAACAATTTGTGATTGAAACAATTATTAAACATGCCAATAAACAATGGCTGCAGGAGGCCCAACCCTTGAACTTATTTTCACCTATTGAATTGCAAGATTTGGAGCAGCAAATACAAGAGGAAGAACTGCCGCAACCACCCTTGGCTTTGCTGCATGAATGGAAATTCAATTCGAAAATGTTGCGCATAGAAATTGGTTCATTGGAAAGGCAATTGATTTCGTGTACCAATGCCAATACGGTGAGACTTAATTTGGATCAATTTTAAATTCTTTTTTTTTAATAATTTATTTTGTTTTTTTTTTAAGGTACGAAAACTCTTGGTTAAATTGGCTGCAACAAATCCCACCAAACCCCTATGGACGGTAAATCCCAGCTGGGAAATTGCCACACCCATAAAATCTTTGCTGATGTCCATGCAAAGGGGATTCCTTCAGGATTTTGCCTATGTGCTATTGGGCAAGGCCCGTGAAATGACCGCCAAGGGGGTAGGTTTTCATAGATATATTTAAAATTATAAACTAATATGGTATTTTTCAGGATTACATTGGTGCTGTTTCCATGTTGAGTGTATTAAAATCCGAAACCCAACGGCCAGAGTTACAAAACTCTTCGATAATTTCCAAATTGGGTAAATTGGTCAGTTGGGAAATTTTGTTAATACAAATCACCCAATGTTTGGATGAATGGAATCACAAGACTTTGGATTTACAATCGCTGGGCAATCGTTGTAAACAGTGTTTGAGTTCGTTGCAAACAAATGATAATATTATACCACGCATAGAGGTAGGAGACACATCTTCTAATTATTATTTTTGTTTTTTACTAAATATTAAATTCAAATTTCCCTTCAGATCATTGAAAGCTGTGCCATCATGCTACTCAATCTCAACGATTGGAATTCTGTTATCATGTTGGATAAACGTTTGCCACAATTAGAATTGGCCATATCGTTTGCCAATACATTTTTGGATATGGAAAAAATGAAAGGACCCAAAAAGATATGTCGTGATGCCTGGGATTTGGTTCTGTCAATGTTTCTCAATACTTCATCAAAAAGGGGTGGAAGTGCCGGTGCATCCGGCTCAGGTGGTGGTAGTTCTCGCAATTCTCCCTGCTTGGCCGTCTCCACCGGACTCTATCCATTCCTTAAACGTATCCGCCATCAAATGTTATTCAATTTAACAATTTCCATGTTGGGTAAAATCCATAACATACTTAAAGATGATCCAAATCATGACCTAAATGGTGAATATATGCAATTGTGGCCAACAAGTATAAGCAAGTAAGTAGGGGGGGAAGTTCAGAAATCTGAACGGGGAATTTTTTGAAAGAGGAACTGCTGAGTGATTTGTTCCAAAAATCACATCCTGTTTATCACCAAAATAGTGTAGGGTATATTTGGATTATTACATTTATTTTAAAACAAACAATGTGTATTCTCTTTTTAATTTCAGTCCCATGGGCTACAGCATACGATCGGTATGTGAAACTTTACATTGGCTACTAACGGAGGCTTTGAAATTTTATCCTCAAACGATTTCATGGCTTAAAATGAAGGGTGATTTGGAATTAGGTAAATATAATTGACATTAATTTCATTTTTTTGAAAACCAAGACTGGTATACTCATCGTTTCAACCACAGTGGTTTTCCAAATCGAAATGGCTCAAAAGACAAAATAGTTTCCATTGAAGTGAGGGGTTGGATAATAGCTTCTTATTCCTCGTCCTTTATTTTTTATATCATTTAACTTATAATTAATTTTTTCTTCTTTTTTTCAGCTATTGGCAATAATGAAGCAGCCATGCGTTGTTATATAAATGCCCTGGTCACTGGCACAGATTATTGTAATGTACCACTGCTACGTAATGTAGCCGATGATTATATTATTAGGAAAATGATACGTTGTTCTTCCAACCTCGGCTGTCATATGCAAGCCACCGTTTTGTGTCAGGTTTGTTTGAATACTCTGTCTCTTACTTTAATAATTTAAAATAATTGTCTGTTATTTCTTCATCCATTTAGTTTTTGGAAGAAATCGATTATGGTATTGTCTTTAAAAATCTTACCGAGAAAACATCAAATTATACCGATGCCATGGATGCCTACTACAGCTGTATATGGGATACAACACTATTGGAATTTATCATAAATTTACATGCCAAAAAGGGTGAACATAGTCGAAAACTAGAAGCGGTGGGTTTAATGGGATCTTTATTTTTTTTTTAATAACTATTATTAATTATTTTGAATAATTTTTACTGTTGTATTGATCTTTTTCCAGATATCCGTTATGGGCACCTTGGAGTTAAATGCCAACAATAATGATGAAATCAAACGGGAAGCGGCATCTATAAGAAAGTCACGTTTTCTAAGAGCATTGGCAAAACAGTATTTACTATGAATATTTTTAATTGAAGACTGTCGAGTTTTGTAATTCTAAAACATACATACAAAAATTATAAAGGGGAAATACAGGAGCAACATAAAAATGTGTGAAAAAATTGGAAGAATAAAATATGGAAATCATTTTTATACAAAAAAGAAAATAAACAAGTCAAAAAAGCGTTAAGTTCGGCCGGGCCGAACTTTGGATACCCTCCACCATAGGTATACTGAAAGGTACTTGAAATGAAAATATAGGAAACATGCCAAAAAGTGGGCCTATACCGACAGTTCTAGAAACCTATTAATGTAAACAATTATGTACACGAAATAAAAATTTCAACGATTTTTATTACCATACACGATTCGGTTAAAAAACGCGCTCAAGAACCTAAATATACCGAAAATTGGGGGTACCGTTATATGGGAGCTACCAGAAAAAATGGATCTATATTTATAATTTTTGGTGGAGAGATTTGCTACCTAATAAGAACTCAAAGTACTAAATTACAGTCAATTCGAACGAAATATTTGGATAAAACGGATAAAAACTGAAAATTGGGGGGTACCGTTATATTGGATCCACCAGAAAAAGTGGACCGATATTTATTATTTTTAGTGGAGGAATTTGGTATCCAATAAGAACCCATTGTACCAAATTTCAGCGAATTCAGTTTAAAAACGCGCTCAAGAACCCCAAAATACTGAAATTTTTCGAGGTACCCTTATATGGGAGCTATGCCTAAACGTGGAGCGATTTAGTCAATGTTCGAAACAAAAGATGACTCTATGCAAAATTTTGGCGTTCTATCTCAATTCGTTTAGGTGCTAGAGCGATTACAACAGACGGACATGCTTAGATCGCCATAGAAGTTTACGCTAATCAAGAATATATGTACTTTAAAGGGTCGGAAATGATTATTTCGATGCGTTATAAACGGAAAAACAAAGCAAATATACCCTCTTCTAAAAGCGGAAAAACCGGCAGAATTCTTATACTGAGACCAAATTCTTCTACTGAGGACCTCCAGATTGGCACATCAACGCGATTGACACATCAATCTCCTGCAACATCTCATATGAATGTACAATATATAAAGTAAAGATGTTCAAAGATTCTGAAAATTTCTGAAATTGAAATTGTCAGTGTGTATATTCCGCCCATCAACAGCATTGTGGCCAGTTATCATCCAAGCATAATCCATCTGCTGCAGGAAAGTAATAAAATTATTTCAACGCTCATCTTGAAATAGGGTTTATCAATTTCTAAACGATCCTCATGATATTCTTATTGCAAACCAGATAGTCGAGTTTCGTCGATTTTGCTTCCATCAATGAGGAATATTCTACCAGTGTCTCTGCTAGGTGTTCGAGCTCTCCGGACATTGCTATAGCCGTGGCAGACCAAGTTCGCTTTAAATTCACTGCAGAGAAACCAAGCGATTTCGTGGAGTCCCACCAGCATACATTCATGAATTATTATAAAGCCAACTGGGGGGTTACTCTGTATTGCGATGCGTAAGAAAAATTGTATCGCATCGCGTAATTGGTACTCTCTAATTCGTTTTCGTATCTCCTTTCGCATCTACTTTACGCAAATGTGGCATCACCGCAATCTGTAATACGAAAACGCATGTCAAACTCGTTCGTTAAACGCAAATATCTTGCGTTGACAAAATAGCAAACGCAAATGAAGCGAAACATGTAAATAAGAACAATTAAAGTTTTTATTTACATCTAAATTGATAATTATTTTGGGTGAAAGCCAAAAAAAGTTACAGTTGACGACTCAGCACCGTCAGTTCCAAACTTTAGTAGATTTTATGGTGCAACACAGCGATTTGGCAAGGGGCCAGTTGTAGAGTTCAAATGCGAAACGACGCGCCAACAAATTGTAGAGAAAACTGGATGATGACCTTAATTCAGATGGACCTCCTGTAAGAGATGTCGCTGGTTGGGAAAAAGTAATGTTTTATATTTTATATATAAAATGTGAAACTATGTGTGCATATTTACAGGTTGGTGTTGATAACCACCTTGTCCAAGCAATTTCAACGTCCACTTTTATTGGATTTGGAATTGCTGTGGATCTATTTGGAACGACGAGGTCATTTTTAATAGCGTTTATTAAAAACATAAACGCATCTCTATTGAGACGAACATTTTGTACAAATTTATAAAAATTAAATATTTGAAAACGTTCGACACATCATTCGTACTTTTATTTTCTCTTAAAATTCTTTTTTTTTAGTTGGTTCGTCATTTTTGTTTAAAAAAAACACTCGTACCACATAAAAATATGTTTTTAAATGTTTAATGTTAAAAAAAACACTCGTACCACATAAATATATGTTTTTATTTACAATTTTTTGACGTTTCCTTTTGTCATTTTTCGTTATTGTTTACTTTGTGGTGCCAGTGTTGCCCTATTTTGGATTTATTTTGCGAATGCGTTTGCGTGAGCGATACAGAGTACCAAATTGCACTCTTAACGCATTTAGCTTTCGCATCGCACTGGCTTTCGCAACGCAATACAGAGTAACCCCCCTGGTCTTCGTGACCTTCCTCTTCTCAGTTGGCTCGCTTTTATATGCCTTTTGAGTTGGGGCATCCTCATCAATTCTCACAACATGACCTAGCCAATGGAGTCGATGCTGCAGCTCGATACGTCTATGTCGATGTCCAAGAATATATGGTGTTATTCACCGTCAACGCAGATCGGCCCATAGATCTTTCGGAAAATGTTTCTCTCAAACACCACAAGAGCTGCCTCATCTGCTTGCGTATGAACCCATGCTTCAGATCCATATAACAATACGGTCCGGCGAGAGGTGGCCTTGTTTCTGAATTGTTTACTTAGACAATAGTAGAATCTGTTGGCCAACACTATTCTCCACCCAATTTCAAAACTGATGTCATTAGTGTTACTTATGGCGGTACCAAAATATATAAAATCTTTGGACGTCTTGCGTGTTGATATCATCAGCTTGGTCTTCTCGCCATTTACTGCCAGCTCCTCTTTGGCAGACCTCCTTCTCATTTTTTCAAAGGTGGCTGTTACCGCATTCAATGTTCGACCCATTATGTCGATGACATCAGCGTAGGCGAGTAACATGTATTGTTTGGTATATAGAGTGTCATTTCTGTTTGCCCCTCGTATGACATTTTCCAACAGGACGTTAAAAAGTTCACACGACAAACTGCTACCTTGTCTAAATCTTCGTTGGTTATTAAAGGGCTCCGATAGGTTCTCTCCGACTTTAACTACTGACTTTGTGCCAGTTAAAGTTATCCTGCATAGCCGTACTAATTTTGCAGGAATCCCGAACGCACTCATTAAAACACCCCTTAACGTATAGGGCTATCGAATACGGATTTATAGTCGACGAATATGTTGAAATGTGTCGATGTGTTTTTCGTGGGTCTTTTCCAGGACGCAGTGTGAAAATCTGGTCAATGGTGGAATTGCCAGGCGTGAAGCCAATGATGTCATTGACCATTGGCTTCTGTCGTTCACACAGTACGCTGGATAGCACTTTATATGCGTTGGGAAGGAGACTTATTCCTCTATAGTGGGGCAGAAAAATTAGGGATGAAACAACCAATGGTCTTGTATGTCATTACCAAAGTTTCTTTATCCTTGCCCCAGGAGGTGCCAGCCAAAGTTTTCAGAACTTTATTCCTTGCTTTCACCTTATGTGATATTTTTTTATATTCCTCAGCTATGTAGATGTTTTTCTATTTTAAATATGCCATCAATAATAGGACCCGACGCCATGATCGTACGACCAACCGGATACATTTGATTTCTATGCCGCCCTGCGGTTGTGGAAAGATACAGGTTGAAGAGTTTGTTTGTTTTACTCTACGAGGTTTGGACCTATTATTGTGCAACTTATCAAACTTAACCGGAAGAAAGGGTTCTCGAGAACATACCAACACTGTTCTATGACACTGCCTTTCCTGGTTTAGTCCGCGAAGGAAATCTTCTGACTTTGGGTTCTTCGAGGTATTCGTCCGTATATCACTTACGTAAAGTCCTTTTAAATTTTCTCCATCTCTTCTCAAATTTTCGCCAAAATCTCAAAATCTCTTCAAACAAATTGATATAAAGGCCTCCTTAGTTCATCAGTAAAATTTCAGACATCTATTAACCTCAAGTGAATTGAGAATATTTAAATTTATTTCTTTCAACAATGCAATTTGAAAACACGTGGAATGACAGACATCCGGGGAAAACTTAACATAAATGGTAACGCTATAGCAATTCTATACTATTTCAAATGGAGATTCTGGTAGGATTGAATTAAGTGAATCTTACAATCTCCACCATGATCCTGTTGAAAATACATGGTATTTTACACGGTATTTGAACAATATTTTGAACGATCTTACTATCGAAAATCGGCAAATACTATTAAAAAAGCTGAAGAGATTTTCAATTGAACCTTAACCAAAAAAATGTGTATAAAAATCGGTAATTCTTATCGAGGACGTCTGCCACCTTTTGCTCCACCAGCAGCACCTTTGGCCTTTTTCTGTTGAGCCGTCTTCTTGTCATCGACAGCTTTGCGTTTAGGTGTTCCGCCCGTCGATGGTAAGACCTTAAAGAAACTATCCAAACGACCTTGGGTTTGTGATTGTTTTGACTTGAGGATTTTCTTGGCACCTGAACGAACACGATCTTCATTGAATTGGCGATCACCGCATAAATATTTTACAAGGCCCTCCTCATCGGGTTCGGTCCATTTAAGCTGAAATAGAAAAAGTTAAAACCCATTGCAAAATAAAATAGAAAATCTTTAACCTACCTCAATTTCAGCTGGATCGGCAACTTCAGGATTAATAAACAATTCCCTGGCCACTTGATAATTCCAATCCTCCGGCACAGTATACTTTTGGCGATCAATATTTTCCAGAATAGTTTCAATATCGCGATAGCTATCAATTAATTCGACAGCCCGCTTTGGGCCAATACCTTTAATACTATCCGAATAATCGCATCCCAACAATATACACAAATCAATAAATTCCTTGCTAGTCAAACCAAATCCTTCCAATATTTTACTATAATGGAATTCCTTGACCGGCATTTTTCTGGCCTCACTAAATGTCAAATGACGTAAAAGTACTGTGGAACCGAATGTCAAAGCATCCATATCCTCCGTGGCTGTAGCATACACTTTTCCCGCCTTAACCAAGGCGGCACATTGTGCCTCAGCTTCGCAGGGTGCCTCAACATATGGCACCCCCATTAACTTCAGCAGTTCTTTAGCTTCATTTGCGTGATCTTTGGTTACACGCACCAAACGCCTATTGAATTTATCCATATCCGCCTCATTACCAGCTTCGGTGGCAGCCTGCAAAGCTTTCTGGGCCTCCTCACGCCTCTCAGCACGTTTGGCCAATTCACCCGATTTCAGATCTGGTGGTTTTCCATCAAAAACATAAACCGGTTTAATACCATTGTCGAGCAAACGTATGGTACGATAGAACATGCCCATTAAATGGGATGTCGTTTCACCATCGACAGATGTTAGCTGGGCACCCTCGGCACGTACAGCAATCAGGAACTGATACAGACACATAGAGGCGTCAATGGCTACCTTTCGGCCAAAGTAATTTTTGATGTCACTCTCCTTGATGGCTTGCGGACAGACATCGGCAATTAACTTGGAGAGGCCTAGAATTCCCATGGCGGCGGCTGGGGATTTATTTTCAAATTAAACAAGATGCTAGAAAATTGAACTAATTTTAATTGAATCCTCGTAAAATTATAACTTTGAATCCTTTCAACAGTTGCGCCAGGAATGCAAAATCAAACAAATGCAATTCGCAAAGCCAATTTTGCAAAACAACGCACGCTATGCCGGCAACATAATTAGTGGTGACGTATCGTAACTGTAAACGGATTATTATTAAGTGAAGTATAAAATGGATGCGTCTCAACTAATTTTCAAGATTTATGCTACATTTACACCCATAATTCTTCCAGATCATTCCTCCAATATAGTCATGTCCACATGTAGAGGTAACTCATAAAAAACGCTAAAAATAGCGTTGAAAATAGGATTTTTTTGTTGCAAAAGGATTTGCTGCTTCACATTTTCCCATTAGGAAATTGAAGTAAATTGTGAATCAGAGGGCAACGAACTTCTTTTGCGATTTCTTTGTTTTGAAAAAGTAAAATTGTTAACGTGCGATTAGTAGTCTTTTAAATTAATATAATTGAAATTGTCATGCCTGTTGTAATTTTTTCTGGTTCCCTATATATTGTACAGCTCAAATTGTATTATCGTATTTTTTATTTCACATCTAATGTGTTCAAAATTTTCCTGGTGGGTCGTTTTACATAAATCAAAAATGATATGATTTTTCAATTGACCTAGAACCAAAACAAAAATCCACATGGATACCCCCAATATTCAATATTTTGTGACCTTTGGCCACCATTTTCAAACTATTCACCTGTAATTTGAGAAGCCACAGATGCATAGTTGATTTTTTGTTAAGTGGGCCACACACGTCAAACTTGTGCGTTCGATCGGTGTGAAGCTCCTAGCCCACACACGTCAAACGGATCCACAAAACTTCATTTCGTATTTATTTTTGAAGCGTTAAGATGGACACCGATAGTGATGACGGAAAAAAGACCTAATATTTTTATTTGATATAAATTTATTAAATACTTTTATTTTATTCCGGGAAAAATAGTTTTATTTGCCACACTGTAGAATATGTGTAAAAATATCAAAAAATCTTCCAAAACTTTTTTTTTTTGCATATGTTTGACATTGTCCGCTGATCCGCACTCCACGAAATTTCGCAACAAATGAGAAAATATCCACACACCAGGCTACAGACGTCAAAAATGTGCGCGTCGCACAACGAAATATTAAAATTTTTTAATTTCTTTCGATCGGTGTGCGCACCGGCAAATCGGTATGAACACCGTACCACGCACGTCAAACATTGCTTCGATTCACACCGATCGAACGCACATGTTTGACGTGTGTGGTCCACTTTATTCACCTCAAGCTGCCCTACCTTGTATTATTGTATGGTTAACACACAGAATTGTTTTTTTTTTTTTGTTCACCTCAAGTTGTCCTATCTTGTACTAGATTTTGGGAAAAAAATCATAACCCTTCATTAACTAATAGCATTTTAGTTATGTATTATGTGTTTATTATTACGTTTAACAGAAGAAGCAACTACCTACAGAGTTGATTTTTTTGTTTCTCAACTTAATTTGTCCTTCCTTGTTTTATTGTACATGGGTTAAACTAAAATTACACTAGGCAATTGTACTTGCTGCAATGATAGTTTGTGGGCGAGAGAAGTAAATGGTTGCCATTCCCCTCAGCTTTCTCACCTACAAACTATGGAATTGGGATAATAAGGGCGGAAACACATAAGAGGACTTCAGGCTTGGCCTGTTTAGGTGGATTATTTTATTGTATAAGAATAAAGTGGAACGGCGTTCAAAATCAAGTAAGTAAGAACTTATTCTGAATATTCGCTAGGGAGATATCTCCCATGTAAAAAAAATTTTCGCTATCACATTCTCGCCTTGTTCTGAATGAATAAAGAGAAGCAAAAAAATACGAGATGCGGATTCGAATTTTCGAAAAGGGTGGTTGAAAAAAAAAAATTCGTGTTGCCATATTGTAATTTAAGTTGTAATATGTGTTGCCGAATTGTAATTTAATTTTGTAATATTTTTCATTATTTTATTTATTGTTTTTTTTGAAAATATTGTTACTTTTTATTGTTATTAAAACTTTATAACAATACAAATATGAACTATTAAGAGTCCGCTGTAAAACTGCAATGTAATTAAGAGAAAATAAATTAAAGTTTGAAAATATAGCAACATACACTATGGCATGTGAAACAGTTGTTTATTGTTTTGATGCAATTTCTTAAAATGCCAATTTATTTTATGATACGCTCCTTCTCCTTTATTTTGTCCTTCAAGTCGAAGGAAAAGAAGCAAGTAAATTCAAGTGGAATTACCTGTATATATCGAAAACGTCGACTGATATTTTCTAACTAGTGTTTTGAACCGAACCAGCAAAATTTTCCTATTAAATTCTTTTTATTTTGATATTTTTTCTATACATTTTAAAACGTTTTATCTCTTTTTGATTACCGGTAAATACAAATCTTGTACATAGTAGTACATTTACATTGTTTTGAACTTTTTAAATTCCAGTAGATCTATATCGTCAATTCCATTGTGTATATATGCCAAAGAAATTCTCCCTAGAGGAGGTTAACCTGGTAAAATGTTCTAATGTAATAGTACATTTACATTTAACCGGATTTCATTAACCCAGTGGGTTTCAATTGTCATTTCCTTTGCATATATATCAAATAAATCCTCATAAAGTAGGTTAACCCGGTAAAAAGTTCTAATGTACAAGGACATGGTACAATTATAAAAGGTAACAGCAAATCCCAGCTGATTTGATTCCAAAGTAATACTAGTGTCAATATAAATTTGACAAATTATGTTTTTAAAAATCACCCAACAGGAAAATTGGGAACGCATACAATTTGAAATTGTTCTTTATTAATGTACTCCCGTATTCAATTTACTCAATCTGCCTACTGGGAAAGTTTGAGGAAGCAAATCTTTCTTGAAGGAATTACTCGCTATTCCCAGCATTGCCATATGTGTTACACATATATATGACAATGGCTCAATTATAGGAAAGATGTGGAAGCGATAGAAATATAAATTTGATAGATTTTCATTCTTGTTTTTCAATTTTTATTTTGAGGATTCGAAAATAGTTCATTTTCAAAATAAAAAAAATTTGATGATAATTTGTTTGTTTGTTTACATTTTTCTGTCAAATGAGTTGACACTAGTAGAACTTACAACAACAAATTTCCATGTGGTTGTTGTATCGTTTTTTGTACAACAACACTTGCTGTTACCTTTTATTATTATACCATGGTACAAGGAGTTTAATTATCGTTTAACAGCCTGTTTTTGTAAAATTCTAAACGAACGAATTTGAGTGACTTACGACCAAACTCCTTGGTTTTGAAAAATATGTCATTTATTTTTGTTTTGAATCAAAAATATTTGTTTACATAAACAAAGGTTTGGTTGTAAGTCACTCGAACTCGTTCGTTTAGAATTTTACAAAACAGGCTGTAAATGCATTTCGAATAACGGAAATCAAAATTTGTTGTGAGCATTTATAATCCACATCTCACAATGTGAACCCCCTTAAATTCTTTAAAAACGCCAATCTAAACTTAACGCCGTTCACAACACACAGAATACATTAACGCCGCCTATAACACCCAGTCGACATTGTTCTCTAATCGGTCGTGCTTTTTTCTGTTAACAAAATAATGTCGGACGGCGAAAAAGATAAATCCGTTGAAAATATGGTATGTAAATGCAAAAAAACTACATAGAATGAACGACGAAACTGTATTCTACAAGTGCAAATAGAAATTGTGTAAAATCCGATGAAATATTGTGGGAAAAACGGTATCTAAAAATCGAGCGCGTCATAGAGAGATGAGAAGGAACCGACCAACAAGCAATTTACACAACGACAACGTCCGCAATTCGTTTTTCCTCCTCATCTTCTGCTTTCTTTTTTCATCTCTTTCTACCATTTTTTGTATATAAACATGGCGTCGGGTCCACTTTTCCTACTTTGTGTTTTGATTTCTGTGCGTTCTTTTTTTTTTGATTTTTTCTATTCATCATAGCAGCAGCAGAAGCAGCTAGTGAGTGAACCAATGAATGCAAGCAGGCAAACAAACGTTCAATATGTCAGTGTATAGGTGTGCATAGAAACGTGTGTGTGTGTTCGTATGTTTGTATAGCGGCGGGCGGTATTAGTTGGATTAAAAAATAAGGAAAATAAAAGTGCGCGTTTTGCTTGTTTTCGCGAATAATTTGGAATCTGTTGGAGATTTGCATGCGTGTCAGTGTTGCCAAATAAAATTTGGTGATTCCGTACAGTTGCGATCAGCAGGAATTGGAATTTCCCTAGTGCTGCACTACTCGCCGCCCCGCGTCAACCCCCTTATTTGTATACACTTGTCTGTTGATTCTTTGATACTTATAGGAATTTGAAATTGCATGCGCAGAATATCGGCAAAAAGCAAAACCAATCAAAAACAACACAATAAAGAGCGGGCTGGTGAGCATAGCAGGCTATAGTAGTACTTCCCGTTGTCGTCTGTACATCATGCTCCCAAAGTGATATGTCAAAAATATAAAAAGAGGAAAATAATCAGTGTTGCATTTGAATGTTTTGCACAAAAATAGAGAATAACACAACAAAAAGAAAAGAAATAGAAAAACTGTTTTCATGTTTCCAGTTATAGTTAAAAAAAAACGAAAAAAGAAATTAATTATTTGTATTATTATAGGAAAAGGAAAATAAAAGTGAGGAAACTAGCAAAGCAGCAACAGCAATGGATGCTGCCGATGAAAAACCAGCTGAAAACGATAAGAAGTCCAGCAATGAAGAGAGTGACAAATCAACGGCCGAAACGGCAGCCCCAACAGCAGCAGCTACAACTGACGAAAAAACAACTAAAAATGACACAGGTGCACAAAACAATGATGATAGCGATAAGAAACCGAAAAAGGAGGAGGAAGGTAAGTCACTTAATAGCCCCCCCACCCATCATTAATTAGGTGATTATTATTAGGATTATTGCAGATTAAAATGGCGCAAAATTTTTATTTTATTTGTGCAATGTATTTTGGAGTTTAAAAACATTGAATTTTGTACAGTAAATTATTTGGAAATTCGTTAAATATCTCGTAGTTTCTGGTAGTTTCGTTTAATGTCCAGTTGTCCTATATATGTATTTCATAGGCAAAACAGAAAGATGTTAATTGTATGAGATTGCCACCATATAGCAAAAAGAAGGCAGATAATTTTTCTGACATACATAGCATAAAGCCTATGTTTAGTTTAAAGCTCGCTAGCTTATCGTTTTGAAAATGTTCATATATGTAAAAATAGAGGTCCTGTTTACAACGATATAATTGCTTTTTCTTCAGTTCAAACTTGCTGAGATATGAATCTCCAATATTTTGTTGCGCCACCTTTGCACAGTGTCGCGACCGCAGCCAAACATGGTGCAACGGAGTGCAAATTTATTGATGATAATGTATAGAAAAAATTCCATTTAACATAAATATGAAACTTGATAGGCCAAAAAAGCGAATTTTTCAAGACCCATTGTACAGGAGGTATACCACATCTTGTTCTGATCTATCCAGTTTTTCGCCATTTGCTTTAAAGGCCTAATTGGTTGTATATGAACGAATTTATAGTACAAAAGAAAAAAAGCTTTGTGGTTAGGAACTGCTGGAGGGTATCAGACAAATGCACCTTTTTAAATCGAATGATAATATTCTGCCCGATTTCTACAAATAGAGTAAAGCGGAAGTCTTACAGGTTCCACAGGTTACGGATAATGGAAAGCCCAATAATATTCTTCTGGTAGCTGTGAATATCAATTAAACAATTGCGGACAATCAGCGCGGGCCCTGCGGGCCCAGGGCTGCCGAGGAGAGAATGGCGCTTTTCAATTATACACTTCAAAGGTCTAAGGTCACTACCTTTCAAAGTGACCTCCCTAACGCTGGGGTGTCAAGCGACCTCGTGCCTATCATTGCTCTACGGTTTGCAGTCAGGGTCCAGACTATATTAGAATGTAGTCTAGTTGATACCTGGGCGCCTCAACATGTTCTTTCAGGCTTTGTTGCTAGGCCGATGGTGGCTCTACGGTTTGCAGTCAGGGTCCAGACTATATTAGAATGGAGTCTTATTGATACCTGTGGGCCTCTACAAGTTCTTTCAGGCTTAGTTGCCGAGTCTTTGCTATGGTATAAGGCTATGCCATGGCCGAACCTCAAATCCTCACAAAATCCTTATTCTATGGAGCCGAATTTTAATCTCCAGGAACTATCCGAACAATGTTGTGTGGTTTTTCTTAATTAATAGAATTCCAGCTTCTCGTGCGAAGTCCACCGCGGTAGCCCCTTCATAAGAGGAGGAAACCGTGAGTGGCCCGAGCACAGCTAGGACTATGGTGGCCAGGACTTCTGAGCCTTCAGCTCCAACCATGGGAAACTTCAGTTCTGAGAAATCACTGACATCATCATCCAAACAACAGAGGGTAAGGGAATGTCGACGGAGACCACGTACGTACCACGTAGAACGGAGACGTAGAGCCCGTAAAAAGGTCTCCCGGAAAGCTAATAAGGCACAACCTCCCTCTGCCGAAATATCGAAACCCAAATCCAAGATTGTGACAATTGGGCAGTTGCTGATGCATAAACAAAAGGTGACAGGTGCTCGCGACAGCTGGCCACGGTTGTGAAGAGAATAAGGTCCTCGGGCGAGCAACAACCTACTGCTAAGAGAACCACGCAGTTGTTGGACGCACGAAGTTCTGCTTCGTTGGAATTTCGGAAAGACGAAATGGGAAAAGTTCAATGACAACTTTTCCCTTAGACCTACAATAAAACCAGCAGGGATAACGGCATCCAAATTCAAGCTTGACTTAACAGGGCAGACCTGAATCCTCATATGTTTCCCCCTTATGAATGATTAGTATTGATTTGGATGCTTCTACACTTCAATATGTTAATTGCCAGATTCCGGAAAGTAATATCTAATGTCCGCAAATCCATACGAAGTATAAAACGAATGAATGACACTACATAAAAGGCTCAGTAAAAGGTGTTAATTTTAAAACTGTTTTAAAATACCGTTCATATTTAGTTCATCTTCTGTTTGGTTCGATCCATAAGATCCGCAATAATACCTTTGACCTTCTAGGGGTTTCATTTTTATACTCTGAGAAAATGGCAAATTCGTCTAAAATATGGAATATATGGTTACTTCATTGAAGATTTTAGGCATAGAAGTTTTTATCCTCCTCCGAGAAACCTGTAATTTCGGCTAGAATCGGACCTTCAACATACAGAAAACCTAGTTGGGACCCTTTATATTTATTCTGCAAAGTAGGTTTTACCCACAAAAAATCTGCAGATTCTTCTTTATGATTCTAAAACTAAAAATCCATAGAAGGCATAGAAGTTTTTAACCTCCTCCGAGAAACCAGAAATGTTGGCTAGAACCGGACCTTCAACATATAGAATATATATTGGGACTCTGATAAATCTGAAGATTCCCACTAAATGATTATGTAAAACTAGCTAGAGCCTTCAAAATATTGAAAATGGATCCGTTCCATTTTATATATGATTGTGTTTTCCATCCTCTAAGAACTTAGAATATAAAAATTCAACCACTTCGGATGGAAAATGCGGCTAAAACCATTACACATTCAATCATGGTCAGGGCTCCCAACAAATATTTCGAGATTTTGCAAATAACATGACAAGATATACCCATGCGAGTATTTTCCTAAATAATTGGTCTGTTCCCGTACTGAAGGATTCTACTCGATTTTACTATTTTCTTCGATATCATAAAGGAAAATTCGTTATCGTAGTAAAAAGTAGTAGATTCTTACAGTTCGGGAACAGACCAAATGTCTAAAAATAATTCTTAAAACTACTCTTTTTTTTAAACAACTATTACAGTTTCCAAAATAATTATTTTTGAAATTTCAACATTTTAATTAAAACAATTTTTAATTTGAATATTAAACGGTATTTACATTAGAACTTATTACCCGATTAACCTCATCTATGAGATTTTTTGACATATATGTAATGGAATCGACAATTTAGATCTATAGGATTTCCGGTACAATGTAAACATACTATTATATCTCCATATATTTTTTAAAATACGAGAAAGAAGCTTCATTGTCTTATTAGAATTAGAACACCCAACGTTCTCACTTAAATACCCCAATTTAATTTTCGTCCAATTAGAACAAATTCTTATTCAATTTTTTACTCTTGGCAACCCTATTAAGAGAAAAACAACAATAGAGGGAAAGAAAACAAACGAAATGAGAAAGAGAGAGCGATAGAGTGAGATAGAGAGCAAACAAGTCATCAAACTATTTTTAATTTTTTACCGGCAAATGCCTAGCATGGCTGTGGATCAGGCGGCTAGCATGCCGACACATGAACTTGTTTGTTCGCACTCGTATTTCTGTGTGTTCGACGGTTCGAATCCCACTCTGGCAAATCTTGAGGTTTTTCTTTGACATAGTAGTAAAATAAGAGTAACACTTTAATAATAAAAAATCACCTTGGTTATTTGTTCATGCTTAATCTTAATTTGTTGGGTTAAGTTCAGTAAGATCCAAGGTATAGCAATCATTCATTATTTCATAGTCTATCTCGTGTCCATAATATGACACTGTTAGACTTCCCAAGGGTGAAGATAATTTAAAATATATTTTTTTTTTCTTTTGAAATTTCTAAATAATTTTGAAATAATTTACTAATTAATTTTTTTGTTTGTTTTGCAGATAAATCAGACGATGTAACAGATTCGAAAAAAGCCACCAATGATAAAGAAGCATCCTCGCCGCCCACAGCTGCTGACGATGACAAGAAATCAAATGATATTAAAAAGGATAAAGATGCCGCCGATGCCGAAAAGAATGGCAGTGCCGACAAAAAGGAAGCAACAGAAAATAATGATAAGGATTCGAAAGATGACAAGGAGGCTGATGGCGAAGCGGCTGATGATGATGGTGTGGACGATGATGAAAATGTTGTTGCTTTAGCTGAAATTGATAAAATCAATGAGAATATCAATAAAACCAGAGTGGATGGTCTCCAGACATTGCATGCGGTAAATAGATGATACTTCTTTAATAATATTTTGTGACATTTTTAATATTTGTTGTTGTTGTTTAATAGATCTGCTTTGGTTCCCAAGGAAAAAATAATGTTGTTAAGAAGAATTTACGCTCATTTGCTGGCTTTGAATTTGAAAAGGATTCAACGGAATATAAAAAGAAATTCGATTCCATAAAAAAAATTGAATTGAAAGCATTAAAAAGTATAGCGGAGATTTTGTCACTGGAACGTAAAGGTATGGGAATTTATTTAGATTTTTAGAAATTAATTTATCGATGTTACTTTTCTTTACTCTTCAGGTTCTAAAGATGATATTGCAAATCGTGTACTAAATTTCCTTATGGAACCTGATGAATCCCTGTGTGTCGAACCAGCCGAGGATGAAGATGCCGAAGAAGACGATGATGATGAAGTTGGCGAAGAAGAGGAGGAAGAAGTTAGCGAAGAAGAAAAACACAAAAGTAAATCAAGATCTGGTGGTGGTGCTAGTGGTGGTCGTTCAACCTCGGGACGTCCACGTAGAGCTACAGTGGGCAAAAGTAAGTTATTTTATATCCTAGATCTTGCAAAATTTAAGATGGAACTTTGAAATTTTTGCTCATGCCTTGCTACGACACCTAGGATGTTTGGTATTGAAAACGGGAGGTTACGGGTAACTTTTTGGCTTTTCTCCCTATACAAAGTTGAACACTACGTTCGATATTTTGGGCAAGTCTTTGGAGCAGGTTGTTGTTCCTTCGAGGACCTCATTCTCTTGACAGCTGTGGGCTGTGGACGAGATTTGTCACCCGGTTTTGCAAACGCCGCAGGCACCTGCTTCGTGCTCGCTACCTTCGGCGCATCCAAAAGCAACTGCTCAATTGTCACAGCCTTGGGTATGGGCTTTGGCAATTCGACTGAGGGTGGTTGTGCCTTATCGGTCTTCCTGGAGGCCTTTCATCTTCGGGCCCACTTTGACTGTCCCCTACCTTCCGTCTTTGTGGATGCTGGTGTCAGTACTCAGTTTACCCTTGGGGGTGCTGAGGGCTTAGAAGTCTCAGGCATCAGCTTCCTAGGTGTACTAGAACCCCTGACAGGTTTCTCCTCCTTTGAAGGGTCTACCGTGGTGGTCTTAGTACTGGGTCGGGGGATCCTTTCAATCAAGAAGTCTATCTCAATAAATTTGAGGGGTGCCTCTTGATTAAAAGGAACTCCTTTTCCGTGATGGAATCAGTACTCAGTTTACCCTTGGGGGTGCTGAGGGCTTAGAAGTCTCAGGCATCAGCTTCCTAGGTGTACTAGAACCCCTGACAGGTTTCTTCTCCTTTGAAGGGTCTACCGTGGTGGTCGTAGTACTGGGTCGGGGGATCCTTTCAATCAAGAAGTCCCTCTCAATAAATTTGAGAGGTGCCTCTTGATTAAAAGGAACTCCTTTCCCGTGATGGAATCGCTGTCCCGTCCGATGAATCGGTTACAGTAGTTAACTTCTCTCCGGTACCTCTCCTTGGCATCGACTTGCCTAGCAGTTACTGGTACTGATGAATCCATCTTACCGACGGGTGTATCATCGTACCAGTATCCGTTTCGACAGCCAACTGCCTGAGTAATCTCACGACATAAACTACAAGCCGTGGAGATTGTGTGCAGATCTTCAACCTCGCCATGGTAGGAGAACTCACCTTACTTCGGAGGATACACTATAGTTGGTAGCTTGTGTCGTCAACACTTGAGGGGGTTCATTGAGATCTGGCCTTGTGAGACTGACACCCTCGGTCACACCAGCTTCAGTCGAAAAATAGCATACTAATTTGTTTTTGTTTCGGGGCTCCATTCTCGCCTCGTCGGCCCAGGGATCACAGGCACTCGGTCATTTCCTCCGAGACTCCCCCTGAGCCCGCTGATTGTCCGCGAATGTTTATTTGTTATTGACAGCTACCCAATTAATAATATTGGGCTTCCCAATATCCGCAACCTGTGGACGCGTCCGTTAGCATTCAGCTCTGCTCCCCGAAGGCGGAAAACATTTTTTTATTAATAAATCCATTTTTTTTCCTAGAAACATCTGCATATGTCGACTTTTCAAGTTCAGAAGAAGAAACTACACGCAAAGTTTTACCATCTAAACGGAGACGACATGATGATTCTGAATCGGGATCCGATGTAAGTTAATAAAAAATATCACTTTTTCCGAATATATATACAATAGAAATATTTTATTATACTTTGTAGTATAATCCATCTGGTAATTCGGATTCTGATGGTGGTAAACGTAGAGCTGCTGCTACAAGGGGTGGTCGTGGTAGACCTGCTCGTAAGGCACGCAGAAGAAATTCAGATTCTGAAGAAGAATCAGAGGTTTCAGATGCCGAAAGTGATGTAGGTTTTTGTTGTAATTAAAAATGTGCAAAAAATAATTTATTTTTCAAAATAGGTACCCAAACGTAAACGTGGATCAACTGGTACTGGCAAACGTGGTCGCCCTGCTGCTGGTGGACGTGGTCGTGGCCGTGCCAGTGCAGCTAACAAATCTAAACGTAAACGCAAAGATTCCGAAAGTGAGGAAGAAGAAATGTCTGAAGACGAAGAAGAAGAGGAAATGTCCGAATTGGGTAGTGATCAAAGTGCGGTAGGTTTTGTAGAGTCTAATTCAAATTTTTTTAATTTATTTTAATTCTTGTTTATTGGGTTTATTTTTTTAGGACGAAGAAAAAACTAAAAAGAGCAAGAAACCAGTAACGCCTGCGAAAAATACTAAAGCTGCCGCTAATAACAAAACACCTCCCAAATGTAAGTAATGGCGTAATAGTTTTATAGTGCTGACAAAATAAAGGTTTACTTTTTCTTCATTACAAATTTTAGCCGCTGGTCGTCCTAAAAAAGCCAAGAAAGAATCCTCCGAAGATGAAAAGGATGTCAGTGATGAAGATGAACCACTAAACAAAAAGGGCAAAGCTGCATTCCCCACGGTATGATATAACTTTTTTGAAGCAGATTTAACTTTTTTTAGGGTCAAACTAGGATTGTTAGCAAAAACAACGACATTGTGCCATAGTCTCCGCAACAAGATCAGTGAAATTGTAGAGTTTATGAGTCGAAGAAGATCTATGATCGTTACGAAAGCCCCAATTTAACTGCGATGGTCTGATCACTGATCATATATTTGTAGAGTTTATGAGTCGAAGAAGAACTATAGTCGTTACGATCCAGAAAAGAAAGTTAACACAGATCGTATCACTTTGCGCAGCACAGACCTATCTCGCTTGAGCTACACTTTTTTTTAGAAGGTTTCTGTTTAAAGCCTCGATGAGTTGCCAATCTACTAGGCGCGTCTTCCAGGTTGGCGGATGGGAAGCGGGTCTCCATGACGTGCAGGGTGAAACTCACCTAGGTCAACTTTTCTCTACACTTCGTGGAAAGCTTGGGGATCATCGGATCCTCCGTGGACCAAAATGGATCGGGGTAGTGTCCTTAAATTAATTTACTACGATGGTAAAGAAGAACAAAAGGAATAAAGTTGCGGTGCAGGGAGTTAATAACTGAACTGACGAGGCGAGAATGGCGCCCCTAAATATTAATCTCAAAGGTCTGGGTCACTACCTCTTAAAGTGACCCCCTAACGGTGGGGTGTCCTGCGTGGCCATCAGTGTTCTGCGGTTTGTAGTCAGGGTCCCCAATGTAATAGAACGGAGCCTTGTTGATACCTGGGCGCCTCAACAAGTTCATTCAGGCTTAGTTGCCGAGTCCTTGCCATGGTAAGTGGGTATGCCATGGTCGACCTCAATCCTCTATGGAGCCGAATTTTAAAAACCACCCCCATTTCAAAAAACAAAAACAATATGGAATGCGATTTTTCGATTGATGCTGTTGTGGCTGCCTTGGCACCCTCAGTCTCGAACTCTACAAAGTCAAACTTCAATGAACTCCCCCAACGTGTTGACGACCCAAGCTACTCCCCTGGACCATTCTTTTGCCACAGGTCCTGTTACTCTCGACGACGTGATCGAAAGCCTGAAGAGTCAGACTGATCCTCTCCCCAATTTATTAGAGGAATCCGGCTATTTCCGCCATAGTCAGGAGAGGATCCGGAATCAACTCTGGGATGATTCACTCTTGTCAGACGTGGAAGACATCATGGAAACTACAGTGATTAGTACCACGGAGACGTTTACGGTAACGAACACAGTAGCTATCCTTTTAACTCCTCCGAAGCAAGGTGAGTCCTCTCAGCTGATGAGAGGGGAGGTTGATGATCCGAACTCCCATCTCCATGGCCTGTAGTGACGTCTCGAGACTTCTCAGGCAGTTGGCTGTCGAAGCGGATACTGGTACTGATGAGACTCCCGTCGATAAGATGGATGATTCATCAGTACGAGTAACTGCTAGGCAAGTCGATGGCATGGAGGTCGCTGCCAAGACGATGTACCGGAGAGCAGTTAACTACTATAACCGATTCATCGGACGGGACAGCGACTCAATCACGGGAAAGGAGTACCTTTTAATCAAGGGGAATCTCAAAATCTTTCGGAAATTCTCCAGGAACTATCCGAATGATATTGAGAGGGACTTGATTGAAAGGATCCCCGGCCCAGTACGAAGACCACCACGGTAGTCCCTTCAAAGAAGGAGAAACTTGTCGGAGGTTCTAATACACCTAGGAAGCTGATGTCTGAGATTTGTAAGCCCTCAGCACCCCCCAAGGGTAAACTGAGTACTTAGACGTCCCAGACCCAGCATGCACAAAGACGGAAGGTAGGGGACTGTGGAAGTCGGCCCGAAGGATACGCCGTAAAAAGGCCTCCAAGAAGACCGATAAGACGCAATCACCCTGTGATTGTGACAATTGGGTAGTTGCTAGTGGAGCGGAGGTACAAAAATCTGCTGCAAAGATACCCGAAATCTCTGCTTCGATTGCGTCGGTCGTTGCGTCGAAGGAGAAACATGCCAAGAGCGGTGAGTGTGTGTTGGAAACCAAACACGCTGTCTCGAAGCAGGTAACCCAGAAACCTACAACGGCGCTCAGCGACTCTGCTGCTCCACAGGAGGTACCGGCTGATATGCGAGGATCGGAACTACATGACCTGTAGTGACGTCGCGAGACTTCTCAGGCAGTTGGTCGTCGAAGCGTAGTGTCACTAGTATTTTATTGATCATCTCGAGTTTGATAGGCCAAGAGTGAACAGTGAAGTTGCTGCAACAATAATCAACACTTGTTTATATTTTCTTGAAATAAATAAAATATTTTTTGTATGTAATTAAGACCATATATAGGGTATGTGACATGTTAGGCCTATGGTAGATGGTAGAGATGTTTGAAAATTTACATTAATTTGAAGATGTTTTTTTATCAATTTTATTTAATTCATTTATTTTTCCCTTTTTACAGGACGAACAAATTCGTGCTTATGTAAAAGAAATTCTAGATAAGGCCAATCTCGAAGAGATAACCATGAAAACCGTGTGCAAACAAGTCTATGCTAAATATCCCGATTTTGATTTAACCGATAAAAAGGGCTTTATTAAAGCTACAGTCAAATCGGTATGTATTTTGTTTTGTTTCTATTCTATTGGCAATAAATAATTTTCAATTTTTCTTTTTTCTCCCTGATCGTTTTAGCTGATTGCCGCTTAAAATTAAAAGAAAAAAACATGGACGTATTCTTTGTTTTTGCATCTTTAGTTTTTATCCTACTCCTACCTACAAATAATATATATACATCAACTTTTTGGAGATATGTGTCTGGGTTCAATTACAACAACAACAGCAACAAATGATCCTAGCCAATATTAGAAACAAACAAACACACACTTAGATTAGTTAAACAACCTCCCAAAACTATGCAACACAAATTCTTATGATTTCTTCAATTGTCGTCGGCGTCGTCTAATTAAGCAACATATGTTTCAACATTTTTTTTTTAACAAAACAAAATTCTTCTACTATATATAATATTTTTACATTGATGATAATGTATATTCTACAACAACAACAAAAAGAAAACCTATTATACATACAGACAAACAAAAAAATCATTCTATTAAATATAAAAAAAGTAAAATGAAATGAATTGTCTTTGCTACTCTATAGTTGTTTACTTTTACTTAACAGAAAACGAACAAGACCAAGCAAGCGCGCGTCAGTACAAAATCAAAACACAACAAGATCATCTCAATATCAATCAATCAATCAATTTGTTAGACATGATGATTGATTTAATGTTACCAAATGAAATTGATACATTTCATATTTAAAATAAAAACAAAATTAAATGGCATTTTCTTTTCTGGCATTGGACCAACAACAAACTATAAAATAATTTCGATTTACATTTATTAAATGTATTAATGGGATTCGAATAGAAAAATAAATAGTAAATAAAAAGATGACAGGCGCATGCATACACCCATTTCATTCAGTGTTACAAGAAGAAGAAGGTAATTAATTATGAGTTAAATAATTTTTTTGTAATAAATATTATTCGGTTAATGTTGTGAATTTATTTTAATTTTTATTTTTTTCTTTCTGGAATTTATTATTTTAAAAGACACACATAGAGAGAGAAACTATTTTCAGGATTAATATTGTTTACATTTCTATTAACTAGACATTTTGATTTTTCACAAATGGAATTCGATATTTGGCTATGGTAAACATTTCCATATGTTTTGAATATTTCCTTAATAAAAAACAACAACATTGTTACAATTTTCCAAAAGACCATTACAAATCTTAATAGAAATTTTCTTAATATATTCGAATTTCAATTCAAAAACAAAATTTCCCATTCAATCTGCATCAGATTTACGCAAACCACTTTTTTTAATGTTTTTCTTTTTTAATAAATAACCGGTTTCTCATTTAAACAAATAGTGCATATAACAAACAATTTAACAATAGAATTTAATTGAAACAAACAAAAGAAAAGAATAAAAATAATAACACACTAACCATAAAATCGTATCATACCCAAAACACATATTCAAATAGAGCCACAACAACAACAAGTAGTTATACAAAATAGTTTATTAATCCCCCCATTCTATCTTCACCGGAAGCTCTTTACCTCATGCATTAAACTGGATCAACAAAAACGACAACAACAAATTTAAATGTAATTTCAATAACACATGAAATAAAAAAACACACACCCAAACACTAATATTCTGATTGTAAATTATGTTTTATTATTCGATGTTCTTTAAAATACACTGTAAAATATAATTGGATTGGTGTTTTATTTATAAAATGATTAAATTATCAAGCTTATTCTGGATAACGGTATTTCGGCGTAAATGGATAATTCACAAGAATTCCTTTCTCTGTTGGAAATCTATGGGACTTTTCGGAAATGCCAAAGTCCGGCAACACCGCAAGTATCGGATGTTCTAAAATGCAACTATGAAAATTATGTTGCTCAAACATACGAAAATCGCACCAGAATCGTGATTTTTGTAATAGGATTTTTATTACCATGACTTAGTATACAAATTTAAATCATGGTGCGGCAGGGTTTATTTTAAATCATGATTTTTTACGAAAAAATACAACTTAGTCACAATGTACCAAAATTTGCAACTGTTTGTTTTTTTTATTTAACGGTTGCCAATTTCAAAAATAAAAAATGAAAAGAAAACAAAAATTATTTATCAGTTCGTATTCGGGCGGCTCACAAGAAAGACGCATTTTAAGAGTTAATCACGACTACGTGCTTAAAAGCTTACAAAATGGCGCTTTGTTAAGCTTTCGCTTAACTTGCCACGTGTTTTATTTATCGAACTAAAGGAAAAATATAAGAAAATCTCGTTCACCTTCTATTCTAATAGAAAGTGGACTAGCTGGAGGAGGACCTCCTCCAGTTTAAAAAAAAATATATATTTATAGAATTTGTGTGCGTTTTTTTTTTATTTGTTCTTTATTTTGTATTGCAAAGCCATTCGGCCAAAATCTAATACAATATGCTCCAATGACAAATTATATGCAAATAAATTAAATTTAATTGAACTAAATTAAACGTATAAAAAAATAAAAAAAGATTTTACGAAATATCACATATCCCATTCTTCTTCGTCTTTCCCTATTCCCCCCTTCTCGCGAGTGAGAAGTTTCAATAATAACAAAAAGAAAAAACAAAAACGCTGTATAAAATTGCCTAACTTTTCACTGACCACCACTACCACCAAACTAAAATCAATAAAAAATGTAACCAATCAATAGGTGTGTCTGGTTACCCTAAAGTTTGTAACAATTGTTACAAATTGTTACTGGAAGTCGTCTGTTAACCCAAAAGTTCTGCAAAAGAGAGCGGTTGGAGAGAGAAATTTTGACAGTTCTTTCAGTGAGAGTTTGCAAATTCTTGCTGGAAAAATTTCTTCTTGCAATCTCTTGCAACTCTTCTTCTTCTCATACATCGACATTCAATCAGATGTTTTCTATTGTTTGTTTATTTATTTTTGTGCTTTCAATTTGAAAATAATTTTTTTTGGAATTAGCAAGACTAATTGTTCAAAAACTTGTTAAACTGGTTGTGTTTTCTTTCTTTTAATTCTTTATAATGGCGGACAAATTGGTTTGTTTTGACAAATCAGCTGATTAGTTGCAAGCTTCTGCAGGGATGCCGTCTGTTTACTTTTCGCATTTTTCTTGCAAAAGAGAATAAAACTACCTTACTCTCTCAGAAAGAAGTTACTGGACAATTCCTGCAGGGAAAGTAACCAGACACACCTAATTACTTGGATATTCTTTTTGTATTTTCATTTCCGTTTTCATTTTTCAATTTATCGACTGAAATGCGTTGTTTTTGCGTTGATGTCATGCTTTGTTGTTTGTTGTGCGAACCAGATTAACTGCCACATATAACTAAAATGTTTCTAATATAAGCCTATTTACTAAACAAAACAATCTCTATCCGCTATCTCTCGATATTCATAATTGTAAATTCCTCGAAATCATTAATGCGCAAAATAGCCAACTACAGGACAATTGTATCGAGAAGTGAAATCGCCAACACAGCTTACAAGCGATATTTTCATAATTCTCAATATGTTCGCTATCAAATGCTGCTGTAAATAGCATTATTATAATAAAGTTAATATCTTATATGTTGTTGTGTTCTTTCATAATAAATATATAATCGGTTGTTTAAAAGTTTTTAATAAATTTTCAATATGCAGTCATATTTGTTTTCAAGATTATGTGTCTGTGTTTGTTGTGTATAAGACTAGTTGGTACATGATGTTAAATAAGATGATCCTAAGAATATTCCACATTTTAAACTTATCAAGATTATATGGCTAGTCCGTCGCATGAACTTATTACAACCAGTATGGAGTATAGTCCGACGGAACCAAATAAAAAGGCAGGGATTTGCCTATGAACCCCTGCTTCAAGCAAAATGTCTTCATTCGAGTTTTAAACATATCGAAATATTGTTGTATTTAATATAACTATATAACTATAGTTTTTTATGTACATGGGCGTTAAAAAGATCTAAAATTTGTTGGGGCGTTTATAAGTATGGTCCTACAATGTATATTGTCTGTTATGAGGTTTTACAGATACTAATGTTTTGCCTAAGTACTTCAAGATATCGAAGATGGGACGGTACCCATTTATGTAGGGTATTCGAGAACATTGGCATATATTGATAGTTCTCTGCAAGGACATGTATTACCCAAACGCGATTTATGATGCTGTGTGTGGCCTGAGACATATAGTATTAAACGTCCATTATTGAGTCGCGTATTAAAATAAGATAGAACCTTTAGAGAATCTTAATTCTAACCAAACTGATAGCAATGATAATTGTTAGGCTATTCTTTTGGGTGACGAATGTGCCCCATCATCTACCGCATCTATTCTTCGGCTGCTCCATCGACGAATCTAACATGTTTGAAACAAATACTAATTATACCTTACACAGCTTGGTGCAACCCCAAGAGTTTATAACGCCGCGAAATATTGGTCCTAGTCCCACACTTTAGTATACCGATCGTCATATCTCGACAAGCTGAGTCGATCTAGACATGTGTGTCCGTCCGTCTGTTCATTACAATTTGTAAACACGGTACAGGCGACAGTTATGGACCAATCGTCTCGAACTGTTGCATGTAGGATGGGTTCTGGCCAAAGAAGACCCCTATTGTTTTTGTTAATGATCCGTTAATATTTAGTAGATGAAATGAACTAAAACATTATTATTGTCTGTTTTTTTCTGGTCGCTCTAGAGGCCACAATTATGATTCGAACATCAGGAAATTTTGCTTGGAGATCAGGCCAAAGAATAATAGTGCATATTTTGATAAAGATTGGTCAATTTGTGTGAAAAGTGTCATAATTTCCGTTCTATGGCGTGCAAATTTACCCCAGAAGGATATAGATCGAATAAGTTAAGTCGGTCAAGAGTGTTCAAAATCGCGAAATATTACCAAGACTCGGAATATGGATAAACTGAAAGTTTGAGTTCATTGGTAGTTGTGTAGGGTATCATGTGGTCGGCCCCATCCGACTATACTACACCGTTCACTGGTTTGCCATATGTTGTTAAATAAGATGATCCTAAGAATATTCCACATTTTAAACTTATCAAGATTATATGGCTAGTCCGTCGCATGAACTTATTACAACCAGTATGGAGTATAGTCCGACGGAACCAAATAAAAAGGCAGGGATTTGCCTATGAACCCCTGCTTCAAGCAAAATGTCTTCATTCGAGTTTTAAACATATCGAAATATTGTTGTATTTAATATAACTATATAACTATAGTTTTTTATGTACATGGGCGTTAAAAAGATCTAAAATTTGTTGGGGCGTTTATAAGTATGGTCCTACAATGTATATTGTCTGTTATGAGGTTTTACAGATACTAATGTTTTGCCTAAGTACTTCAAGATATCGAAGATGGGACGGTACCCATTTATGTAGGGTATTCGAGAACATTGGCATATATTGATAGTTCTCTGCAAGGACATGTATTACCCAAACGCGATTTATGATGCTGTGTGTGGCCTGAGACATATAGTATTAAACGTCCATTATTGAGTCGCGTATTAAAATAAGATAGAACCTTTAGAGAATCTTAATTCTAACCAAACTGATAGCAATGATAATTGTTAGGCTATTCTTTTGGGTGACGAATGTGCCCCATCATCTACCGCATCTATTCTTCGGCTGCTCCATCGACGAATCTAACATGTTTGAAACAAATACTAATTATACCTTACACAGCTTGGTGCAACCCCAAGAGTTTATAACGCCGCGAAATATTGGTCCTAGTCCCACACTTTAGTATACCGATCGTCATATCTCGACAAGCTGAGTCGATCTAGACATGTGTGTCCGTCCGTCTGTTCATTACAATTTGTAAACACGGTACAGGCGACAGTTATGGACCAATCGTCTCGAACTGTTGCATGTAGGATGGGTTCTGGCCAAAGAAGACCCCTATTGTTTTTGTTAATGATCCGTTAATATTTAGTAGATGAAATGAACTAAAACATTATTATTGTCTGTTTTTTTCTGGTCGCTCTAGAGGCCACAATTATGATTCGAACATCAGGAAATTTTGCTTGGAGATCAGGCCAAAGAATAATAGTGCATATTTTGATAAAGATTGGTCAATTTGTGTGAAAAGTGTCATAATTTCCGTTCTATGGCGTGCAAATTTACCCCAGAAGGATATAGATCGAATAAGTTAAGTCGGTCAAGAGTGTTCAAAATCGCGAAATATTACCAAGACTCGGAATATGGATAAACTGAAAGTTTGAGTTCATTGGTAGTTGTGTAGGGTATCATGTGGTCGGCCCCATCCGACTATACTACACCGTTCACTGGTTTGCCATATGTTTTTGGTACGAGTTTTTATCATTAAGTATCAGACAACAAAAAACAGCCCCAAAAAAAGTTCAGACGGCACCGTCTAATAATATCGCTTCATTGGGAATATTCAAGATATGCTCCTACACTCAATATCCTGTCGATAGACCAGACATGACATCTTTGAAAGGCACATGCACATATCGGACGTAATTAAATGTGTGATATTTATATTTAAATATTTACATTTTACGTACTCCTCAGGAGAGAACTACTCAGAACATACCTCATTTAAGAGGCTGTTAAAATCTAATTTAAACATAATATGAATATGTACTTTTTATGAACTTCTTCGGAGAGAACGACTCAAAAAACACAAAATTTAAGAGACTGTAGATGTCTTAAATAAAAAAAATGGTAACATATGCCGGCTTTATTAAATATATGAGTAGCGACTACTAAAATATACGAGTAGCGTAGCGACTACTCAAAACATTTTTTACTTTCCAAACATTTCCATTGCTGTAATTTTTCTTTTACTTTTCAAATTGCAAACGAATATTTTTGGCGCAAATCAATAATTTTATATGTATACTAACACGCATCAGCTGATCGACATTTATATCGTGATTAATAAAAGTACATTTATATGCAAGATTTTAAATCGACTCGATTAACGAAATCCAGAAATACACCTAAATTTTTTACACATAACTTTAATCATGATCTAAATGTCGATCAGTTGATGTTTTTTAGAATACATACAAAATTATTTCGCTCTCAGAATTACGTATATGAATTAACCCGTTCATACAACACTATTCTTAATTCATGTCATCAGAATTTTCTTTTTCAAATTTGTTGTTTCTCCTTTTACACCAAAAGTTCAACTTATTTGTGTATATTACCTATGAATTTAAATAGAAAAAAACTATTCTCTTTCTCTTGAATATAGTAAGAACCCATGGTACAATTATAAAAGGTAACAGCAAATCCCAGCTGATTTGATTCCAACGTAATACTAATGTCAATATAAATTTGACAAATTATGTTTTTAAAAATCACCCAACAGGAAAATTGGGAACGCATACAATTTGAAATTGTTCTTTATTAATGTGCTCCCGTATTCAATTTACTCAATCTGCCTGCTGGGAAAGTTTGAGGAAGCAAATCTTTCTTGATGGAATTACTCGCTATTCCCAGCATTGTCATATGTGTTACACATATATATGGCAATGGCTCAATTAAAGGAAAGATGTGGAAGCGATAGAAATATAAATTTGATAGATTTTCATTCATGTTTTTCAATTTTTATTTTGAGGATTCGAAATATTCCATTTTCAAAATAAAAATAATTTGATGATAATTTGTTTGTTTGTTTACATTTTTCTGTCAAATGAGTTGACACTAGTAGAACTTACAACAACAAATTTCCATGTGGTTGTTGTATCGTTTTTTGTACAACAACACTTGCTGTTACCTTTAATTATTATACCATGGTAAGAACCCATAGTTATTTACTTTTCGTTCATGTTTTCCATTTTTTCTGAAAATGTTGTTTTCAATACATTTTTATATTTTCTCAATTCAAATGTCACAATTGTCACAGTCACATATACAAATTTGGAGATATTTTTATTTGAGTTTCCCCACATTTGTTTCTTGTTTTGTACACTTATTAGAACCAAGGGGGAAAGAAATGCGTATTGCATTATGTAGATTACAAAATTTACATCCTGCTGCATTTATACAAACTATACGATTTTTACTGAAAATGTTTGAAAATTTTATATATATTAGGTTCGTTCGTTTACTCAATAATTTGTACGAATTTGTACAAATTATTACAAAATGTTGTTCGTTTACCCAAAAGTCCAGTAAAAGAGAGCGAATTGAGAGAGCAGATTTGACAGTTGTGTTACTGAGTATTTGCAAATTCTTACAAGGAAAATTTACTCAGTAAGAATTTTGTTGTACCATCAGCTGATATTTAATCAGCTGTTTTGTTATGTTTTGTAAACAAACAAAAAATTTTTCTCAAGAAAATTGATTGTTTTGTGAATTTTATTTTGATTTTGTATCATTAAATACAAAAATGGATGAAGAAAACGCAAGTATTTAAAAATAAGGTAATACAAGAGTAATTGGCGAACGATTTTTTTAGGTTCCAAATCCAAACAAAAAAGTGCATCCCTAACATGTCTGGAACACCATCGGTTATGTCCACCCCCATATCAATTGCAGATACAGGAATAACAGGTCACAACCCTTTTAAATGTTTGTGGGGAACAAACAACATCAATTTTCCGCTTGTTATCCATTTTTCTAATAAAAATGCTGTTTTTTAGTTTGCGCCAATTTGTTTGTTGTTTTAATCAGCTGTGTCGAAACAATCTTTTTACTGGATGTTGTTCGTTTACTTTTTGCAGTTTTCTCTCTTGAAAAGGAAAAATTCGTATTTACTCTCTGCAAATTCTTACTGAGTAAATATTACTGGGAAAGTAAACGAACGAACCTATTTTCAAGCTGTCAAAATTAAGTTATTTTCGATAAATACTCTCAATTGTTAGGGATGGGACAAATTTTCTTTGTTATTCAGAGAGTGATTCGAATTGAACAATGTACAAAAGTCGGTGTTCGCTCAGACAATATTGTATGTGGAACTAAGTAATTACTTCATAATTAAGGGACGAACAACGAATAAGAACAAGGCTCGTCTGGCATGGCATTATATCGTTCAAATGGTTACTCAGTTCAATTAGCATGACAACGTATTCCAATTAAGTTCTGCCAGTTCAACCAACTGTCAGATGATCGAGACATTTCCTTCAAAATGTACGTAAATCTTGTGTCCAGTGGAAAAAATTGCTAAATTTATTTATATTTATAAATATTTTGAAGTTCCCTGCCACTATAACTTATAAATATAACTTGTAACCACTATGGTTAAATCTTGAGAGCAATGTTCAGCAATGTTATTGAAAATATGCTAATCGACACTTTCAAAAACTTTCCCAAATTAAAATAATTGGCACAAAGCGCAACGACGCAAAGGTGGAACCACCAAAATATAAAGCTATTCAGGTTTATAACCAGATAAATAAATATTAATATCTCCAGTTATTTTCTGAAACAACAATTTTGAAAAAAAAATTACTGAGACGCTAAAATTTGTCAAATAAAACGAATTTGCCATACGAATCATTACTTTATTTATTTTTTGTTCATTCCAATTTCCCACGAATTTAACCTATAAATCTATTATTTGAAATTCTTAAGGGCTAAGCAGAATGCTCGCGTTGAGCCATCCGTCGCGTTATATGTTATCGAAAATACAACAACCACAAGGAAACGATATGCGTTTGTGTTATCGTTTCCTTGTGGTTGTTGTATTTTCGATAACATATAACGCGACGGATGGCTCAACGCGAGCATTCTGTTTAGCCCTTTAGCAGCTTTTTTCATTAACATTGCATTGGCATATAATCAATACCCTACTGTAACACTTTGGCCTCCAAGTTCTCTATCATGTGAAACACACTGTAATCAGCTGGTTGTCTCTCATAAACTTTGCTATCAATTCTAAGTGAATGCTACCAATTTTACTTCAGTCGGTGAACATGAAATTGCAGTAATAATTATGCCAAAAAGAAATGACGTTTCTTATCGGGAGCAAGACAAACGCATTCGATCAAGAAAAAGGTGTATTATGATGGAGGAATATATAGGTGGGTGCATTCGAACTGAAATGAAATCAATTCAATTATTTCACAATTTGTTATTATTCTTATTTTTACAGACACTTGTATACGGATACTTGCTGTGGCCTTATTGGCAGAATTGTGCGTGCGAATTTTTCGATATGGCCATGAAATATTATTCTATAGTAATTATTATGACGTAGATGGAGGAGCAAAATACTGGCAAGTGGCTAGACGATGTTTTAGCCTTAATATACCAACAATAGTATTCATTTTGCTATTTGTATTTGGAGCTTTAATACGATTTGCCATGGCAAAAGAATTTGTTTTGCCGCCATTGAAGTGGTTGGCATTTATGCCACTATATTGGCTACTTGTGTGGGTTGGTCTCTCTTTTTCACATTTGGATTATGCCAATTTCGTAAGGCAATCTCACGGTTTGGATTATGCTGAAGGTAAACGTTTTTATTATTCAATTTGGCAAATATAACCAATAAATATTTTTTAGGAATGGCTTCAAATTATTTCCATGGCTATTTAAAATTAACCTTGCCCTCACACACCGGCCATCCGGGTTTAAAAGAACGAATCGAACAATATGAAGCCAAGGAGCATGTTGAGTTTGCCGTGAAACGCTTAATAATACTCGTACCCAATACAATGTTTATTAACTCGAAAATAGAAAGTCGAATATTGACAAAAGACGGGGTTGCGGTAAGATGAAATTTCAAAAAAAAAAGAAAACATTGGCAGAAAAACAAAATTTTTATTTTCCATTACATATTCGAATGGATTTTGGCAAAAAAAAAATACCTAACTTAGTTTAATGTGGAAATATGCAATAAGCTGTAATTTACATTGAAATTTTTATTACTTTTTAAATGAAGCCTTTGGAAACCGTTGTAAAGAATCGTGCTGGCGTTGAACGACCTTTTAAGAATGATGTTTATAGATTTACTGTACCGATTAATGGTACATATTATTATGTAGCTGTTGAAGGGGCAACACCTATGCTGTCATTTTTCGAGGCTATGTCATATCATCCCTCAACCACATGGCAAATGAAGGAGATGAAACGTGAAATTCTTTTGAAATTCTACAAACATTTGAAGAAGCTATTAAAAGAATGGCCTCCCACAGAGGATGAAGCTGAATTAGTTTTGTATAACGGTAGGGGTTTTATTTCTGTTATTAATTTTTGTAACTTAATAAATTATTTCTTGTTTCATTTTAGCTTATCAAAATGATGGTAGACCTCAAGATGTGGGTGATGTTTTACTTAGCCACATAACAAATATGTGGAATGAACATCGTAGATGATGAGATTCTCCTAACCACATAAAAAATATGTGACGTGATGTTCATAGATGAAAAGATTTTAAAACTTTTTTTTTTAGTTTTATATATTTTTTATTTCATTGTTGCGAAACAATACTAAATACATGACAAATTTAATCTATTGTGAAAACAAAATCCAGCTTCTTCATTCACAGCTTCAATTAACTCACTATGTCGATTTATCACGATAAAAATGATTGGGATTTTGGGGATTTTGTGTCCCGTTTTTCAATCTAATTGACTGTAATTTGATATGACTTCCCATTGTGTAGTAAATCTAGCTACCGAAAATTATCGATATCGGTCCACTTTTAATGAGAGCTCCCAGATAAAGGTAACTCCTATAATTCGGTATTTTGGGAATTTTTGGCACGATGTTGAACCGATTTGGTTGTAATTTGGTACTATGAGTTCCCATTGGGTAGCAAATCTTCCTACCAAAAAATCATCCATATCGGCCCCCTTTTTATGATAGTTCTCATATAACGCTACTCCCCATTATTCGTTATTTTGGGGATTTTGTGGCCCGTTTTCAAACGAAATTGCTGAAATTTGGTACATTGGGTTCCCATTGTGTAGCAAATCTCCCTAACAGAAATAGTCGATATCGATCTACTTTTAATGATAGCTCCTATATAAAGGTACTCCCCATTATTCGGTATTTTTGGCACGTTTTCCAACCGAATTGGCTGTAATTTGGGCATTTTGAGATCTCATTGAATAACACATATCCGTACCAAAAATTAATAATATTGAGCCAAGTTTCAGGGTAGCACCCGTATAACGGTACCCTTTAATATTCGAATTTTGGGGATTTTTGGCACGATTTTTAACCGAATTGGTTGCAATTTAACATTTTTATTTCCCACCAAAAATCATCGATACCGATCCAATTTTTGGTAGCTCCCATAAAACTGTAATTCGGTATGTTTCGCATTTTTTAGCTGAGTTGGATCCAATTTGATTCTAATTGGGCGACAAATCTTCCTACCAAAAATTTACCATAGGATAGGGCATCATGGTAGAGGGTAAAGAGAGTTCGGTCCGGTCGAACTTATTGGATTGTTTCGCAATTTGCCTAGAACTTCAAGATTTTTTCTCCACAATATTGATCAAGATTTGTTTTGAAAAGTGACCCAGGCCGATCTATATTAAATTCGAAAATTCAACTTATAACAAAATTGCGATTTTTCAAAATTTTTGTTTTAAATTATAATTTTATTTTTTTGTATTCTAAAATATTGAGCTTTGCCAAAAAAATCAGCGCAAGATGCTTTTAAAATAATTAAAAAATTATAAAATACTAATCCTTTTAAATTTAAGGTGTTTATGTATGTAACAGAATAAATGTAACAAAAATTTCCAATTCAATAAACATCTTAACATCCCAGTATAGCCGTTTCACTATTTTCAATAAGTTCATTTTCCACCACATTAGACGTTTCAACTTTATTTCTTGCTTCTTCTTCCTCCTCCTGCTGCTTTAATTTAGCCTGGGCCATTTCCAACATACGTTTTTTCCATTTTTCATAATCTTCAATCTCGACACGCCGCTCCTTTTTTACGTCACCCTTAGTTTGCTTGCCCGATCCATTCTCTTTGTTCTCATCATTACACTCCTCATCAACTTTCAATTTATTATCCATAGTATTTTTATAATGTTTGGCAATAAGTTTTTCCCAACGTTGTTCCAGTTGTTGCCATTGTGTGGGTCTTAAATTGCTAAAGGGCATTATTTTCGTTTTCGACACTTTCTTTTGACACAATTTACAGGCCATGAAGACAGCCATACTGGCATATTGTGGATGTGTATCATCGATATCGGTTTGTTCGCTGGCCACCACTTTCCGGTAAAGTTCTAGAAGTTCATCTGCCTTCTTTTTGACCTCTTGCAGATTCAATTGTATGCAAATGTCATTGACGCCAACCAATTTGTTGAGATCTAATAGTTTTTCTATCATACGTTTGTTGTTGGTATAATGAGATTTTCGTAGACCAGATAATTTTAAGGCTTGTTCCTGTAATGCATTTTTTTTATTAGATAGATCGAAACTATCAATTACAGAGTGTGACTAACCTTATCAAATGCTATTCCTAATAGGGTAGCTGCGATATCACCACATAAGACAATTTTGCCATATTCATTTATTTGCAATGGGACATTAGTGGACCTCAGCTCTAATAGTCTCACCAATTCTGTAGTTTTCCTGGAAACAAAAATAATAACTGCTTTAGTTTTTGTATCAAAGACTACCAAAGGTTTAAAACATACTCTAGTATAGTTGGTTCATCAATTAAACCCATTTTGGTTACCAATTGCTCAATTAATGTGGCCATGACCGCAAACTTTTAAACTTATAACAAAATGCAAGGTAAGTTGTTTTTAATTAATTTTGTTGTTACTTTGGTTTTTGTTTACAATTCCGATGGTTTTGCTGAGATATGCAAGCTGTGTTTTGTTTGTTTGTTTACAAAAATTGGCGCCAAAACACACAAATGTCAATAAGTGGTCAACAGTGATAGGAAATCTGATTTGGTTACTCGATATTTGATAACAATTGTTACCAAATGTTAAGCGGTGTACACACTATAAATTTGAATGACACTCTATGCCAACTTTTCTCGTTTGCAAATCTTGAAATAGTCGTCGGAGACCCCATAAAGTATATATATTCCTGATCATAAGCCATGTTCGTCTGTTTGTTCATCTGTTGAATCATCTGTCGGTATTTTTTTAAACAAATTTGGTGTTAAAACTCAATACCGAAAATGATCAATATCGATCCCCGTTTTGATATATCTGTAGCTGCACTATTCGGTATTATAAGAACATTAAATGTCCTTTTCTCGCGTCTTTTTCGGTATGTTCAAGTTCCTCACGGTCTTTGTTTTGCAACGTAGCGCTAAACATCTAAATGCAGATGCAGTAGTTTAAGGTGACCATACGTCCTCTTTTTTAGAGGACAATCATCTATTTTAACTGACAGTCATCTATAAAATGTATGTCCTCTTTGTGTCATCAATTTAAATTATCTATCATCATTGTCGTCTATATTTTAAAACCTCTATCAAAATCTATTTTTGTAAATTAAAACAAGTTTATAAATTAATTTTATGAAATTGCAGTGAAATATTTAGAAAAGGGGTCCGAATCTTAGCAGGTCGTATCTTGTGCGAGCCAGGTATGACATTGGACCAACGCGTAAAACTATGCGACTATATATCACCAGTCCAGAGATTTGACGTTATTCCTAGTATAGACGACTGGAACCGATGTAACCCTCCTCTGAACGGTCTGGCATTCTATACAGACGGATCCAAGATGGAAGAAGTTACAGGGGCTGGCATCTACTGTGAAAGGCTAGGACTTGAGTTAACCTACAAGCTGGATTGCAACTGTAGTCTTTCCAATCTGAAATCTTCGCGATTTGGAAGGCAGCGGAATTGATAAAACGTCTGGATGCAGAGGTCGTTGAACCGGTGACTATCTTCGTAGATAGTAAAGCGGGTCTAAAGCCATCAAATCATGTTATATCAAATCTGAGGGCGTCCTCAAGTGTATAACAGCTTTGGAAGAACTTACTTACAGTTATCGGCTGTGTTGGGTACCAGGACACCGTGACATCTTGGGTAATGAAAGAGCTGACAAACTAGCTAAACGGGGATCTCAATCCACAGATGTCATCTTTACCGGAACATTGAGGCGTTCTTCGACGAAAGAGCCTATGAACTTTGGCACAATGAACCTAGGTGCAACGTGTCAAGATCCATTTGGCCGACTCTGTCTACCAAAAGGACGCACTCACTGTTGAATCTGAGCAAAGCTGGATAAGAGTAATGACAGGAATCATTACTGGTCATTGTAATATCAGGGCCTTCACTAGTAAACGGGATCTTGATGCAATTGATTACTGTAGACTGTGTTGACGAAGAGGAGACGGTGACAATTGAGCATCTTCTGTGTCACTGTCCAGCCCTGGCTTACAGGCGGCACAGACCTCTCAAGGGCTCAACAACCGAACCTGCTCTAATCTACACCATAATTAGAAACCTAATTTGGTTGGGAAAGTGCAACCTTGACACGTAATATATCTTCAGCCTGATGTATATAGTCATCGACATTTTTCCAAACTTACCTTCTTATATCTTTCTGGAAATCTCTCGATAATCTTCTCTCACAAACGCATATCGTTTCCTTGTGTTTTAAATGAAATTAAATTTTGCAATATTTTTATATATTTATTATTTATTTTATTTATTCATTGTTTTAAATGAAATTAAATTTTGCAATATTTTTATATATTTATTATTTATTTTATTTATTCATTCCATAATACTGACTTCATTCATTCAATTTAATTTGCCATGAATTTAACCTGCAAATCTATTATTCGAAATTCCTGGCAACTTTTTCATTAACATAGCTTGACACCTTGTTGACACATAAACAAGACCCTACTGTAACACTTTGACCATCAAGTTGTCTATCGTGTGAAACACACTGTAATCAGCTGATTGTCTCTCATAAACTTTGCTATCAATTCTCTTGGCATTCCAACCATAACCATATGTTTGAACAGCTGTTGCATTATGGATATTTAAGGTTTTAATTTGTCGCCCTGACAATAATCTCTTTGGTGCCTCTCCACACACAAGATTAAAAACATAAAATTCTGAGATAACGTTGGTTGTTTGTTTTCCTTCCTATCAAGCAATGAAAAAGAGAGTTACTACTGTTAAGAAGGTAAAAGGTTAAAAATCCAATTGGATTGTTGATAACTACTGATCCCGCACGGTGTAAATTTGTATGTAGTTAATAATGAAAAAGTGGTGTATGGAATATTGTTAACAAATAAATTAAAATTTTGAAATCTCCCCATTTAAAAATATAGTTATTGAAAATAATCATTGATTGTGATTTGGTTTGAATTTCTTATCGTATAATAGTTAATAACCTCTTTCATTTATAAAACAAAAAAATCGGCATTTTGTATTTTTGTAGATTACGTGTTTTGTGTAAAGAAAAGAAGGGAATTGACGTTCTGAATGTATATTTTTGTCTGAAATAGAAAAGAAAGAAATTTATTGTGTCGTGAAATGGTCGAACTAAATGAAGAGGTAAGTTTTCGCAATAGTACCATTAAAATCAAGTACATATATTCATTTCATCAGAACGCACAAGTGAACGATAAATGATAAACTATACTATATAGTACAACATGAGTGCACATAAGGGTGGATCGCTAAAAATGTGATCATAATTGATTCTAAAATCTTAAAATTCATTAACACTCTCTACACTTAAATTAAGCGTTTTATGATCATTAATATATATCGTGCAGATTTGGTTCTAAATTTTAATAAACCAAAATTGTCATAATTTTGAAATGAAAGAAAAAACATATTATTGTAATCAGAGACTCTAGAGACTTAATTTTGAAAAAATTGACACTGCCTTGAGCATAATATGAATAATATATATTACCAAAAAAAAAAAACATTTTTTGTTAACTACTTAACATTCTCGGTCGATTACAAATAGGTAACAACAACAACACATTTAAAAAACACATTTGGTCTCAACTCAAAACTCTAAATACAGCCGTCTTTATTTTTGGTAAGAATGTATTATTTACACCTCTTAATTCACATTTTTTACTAATCCCAGGCTTTTAGATGTTTTCTATATTTTATTTAATGTGGTATACTAGTAAAAACACAAACTAACAATTTAATATTGCACACAAATCCGTAATGAAGGTACAAGTCGGTCGTCGTGACCGATTATATGATACCCTACACCACTTTGGGTATATAAATTAAATTAAACATCATGAACTCCAAGTCGCCGAGCGAGAGACACTTCTTTGTGCATACTGAGGTCTTAAGGGGGAAATACATAAGAGGACGGACTTTCAGGCTTGGCATGTCAAGTCGCCTTCTTTTATTGTTCAAATTCAACTCTGATATTCCTTTATAAATTGACAATTCATACGAAGCCAACGAAGGCCTAAATCCTCGTATGTGTTTCCCGCTTTACACACACTCGCCAAAAAGTCTTATACACACGTCAAATTATATCAAATTTAGTACCATTAAGTACACTTAAGTACAAATTTCCATAACTACCTACATCATACAATCCACAATAGAAATCTTATTTCCCTATTTTAGGATTCCAGAACTATTGTACTAAATTTAGTACCATTTAGTACACATATAATTTAGTACCTACAATCCAACCGTAATTTTAATTCCAAATTTTAGGATTCCAGCTTTTTCAATTCACCAACAATTCGAATTGCACCCAATTTAGTACCAGTTAGTATTCATAAGCACAAATTTCATAAACTACCTACATATCGAAATGTACACACACCCGCTTTGTAATGTTAGAGGCTTGATCTGATGATTTTGAAATGCATGCCGTGGTGGCGAAGGGTTTAAACAATCGCATTCAATTTGCAAGTCAGACAAATCCATTTAGTACACATACATTTTAGTATCTACAATCAAACAGTACTCTTAAGGGGAGTCAAAAATTTCAAGAATGTGTGTGTAGGCATCAAGTGACGGCTAAAGGGCTTCTCAAACTTTAAACGCGTTTTTCTCTTTTGTGAATGGCGGGCACGATAACTGAAAAACTAATAACCCAATCGATTCCAAATTTTTACACGTTTCTATGTGAGTGTATAGCTATCGTATGAACTAGGATAAAGCCAATCGATGAAGATCTTCCTTATTTTTAACTTGGTTTTGGTAAAAAATCGGCGATTTTCCAAAAATATTTTTTTCAATGTCCGCCATTTTGTTAATTTTAGAGCGAAGTCAATAATCCTATTTCATACGAGGGCCAGACATGTACTCTTTCTAACACCGTTGGAATTTTCGGATTCCGATGTACCAGTGACTTCTCTTTAATTACAAAAAACAACAACAAAACAATTACAATTTGTTTTAAATAATTTTTCCTCTAAACGTATAAAATTTAGTACATTTGGTACCCATAATTACAGAATTACATACCACAATCCTGCTCTCTAAGAGTAATCTTAAGTCCATTCAGTATTCCGGCTCTACAGGTTCACTGAAAATTCAAATTGTACCAAATTTAGTATCATTTAGTACATCCTCAATACTATACTTCAACAGTAATTTTAATGCCAATATATCAGGATTTCAGCTCCATGCGATTCACCAAATTCAAATTGTACCAAATTTAGTAACATTTAGTTCCTTTTGTATACACCTGTATACACTTCTAAAGCAACCTGCTTATATCAATCCAACTACACAACCATGATTCGCATTAAAAATTTCAGGTTTTTAGCTCTATCCGTTGACATGCTACGAAATTGTAATAGATTTAGTACATGTACCCTTTGGTACCTATAACCTACACTTTATCATTGACCCTCATTCCAAAATTAAGATTTCTACCTCTACAGTTTTAATGTAGTTTACCGCCTTAAGGTCGAAAGACTAGGCATCATGAATTTGAAAATAAATAAATACAAATGGTACTATTCGTTTCGTTCTAGTACGAATTTTCAGAACCCCAGCCTTATTTGACACCTTCGGTAGTCCATAAATAATTTTAGATTGCTGTCCCGGAAGAAGTTGTTGATGATGGCTAAATAGTTGGAAACATTTGCAGTTACGTCGTAAAAGTTAACGTTTGAAACATCTGGTCGAGGCTTAGGGAGTTTCGCAAGATATATGTTGAACAAAATGGGAGATAGGACACCGCCTTGGGTACTCCTATTTTGATTCTGCGGTATTTGGATTTTTGGTCACGGAGCTAAACGAAGACTTGTCAACTACCATTACAGGCTTGCCAACTACCATTACTACAATTAGTCGGCAAGCCAACGCTTGATATCACTCTGAAGGTTGGAATTTGTGATGTCGGATATTTGCTCGGAGTGGACAACCGTATTAAATGCCTTGGATAGATATAAGGCTGTCACAATGGTCCGTTCAGTTGGCCATCGCTGATTGAGGCCATTTGCAATATTGGAAGTAATTTCTTGCACATATGTTGTTGTGCTATATGTTCTGCTGAAACCATGTTGGTGGGTAGCACAAGAACGAAATACTGTTTCAGGGACGGATGCAATAAAGAATTTAAAACCTTGGCTACTGGTGAAAGAAGAGAAATCGGGCGGTAGAATTCCCCATTAGTTGCGGATTTATCTGGTTTTAGAATTGAAATAATCTGGGCAAAATTCCAAATATACGGAATTGCTAACTGTGACGTCGATAACTCGTGAACTTTGGTCAGACAAACAAGCCTTATTGCATCAAGCTTCTTTAAAATGAACATGGACCAAGGGCTTTGGATGGCTTGGATCTGGAGATAATTGCCTCTAACTCGCTGGATGTAAATGATGGGGGCTGCAAGTCTCTTTTAAGATACTTGGATCTCCGGATAACTGCTCGTTTGATCCAGTTCTGCAAAGATGGATGTTCAAAGAATTGGCAGCAGAACTGCAATGCACATGTTTTTTGGCATCAGAATGTTGAATGTTATTGAAGGAAATATCAGGGAGATTTTCATTTCTATTGGAACCAGATAAACTCTTGATAGTAGGCCATAGCTGCTTGAAATTTATATTGCAGTGGTTAAGGTGCTCTAACCATTTAGAGCGCCTATGATAAAGGACTAAAGTATATATTTTAGCGCTTAGCTGCGGGATTCTGTCGCCAGTGGGGCCTTCGACAGGAAGATGTTTGCGCTGTTGTGCCAATCTAGAGGCCCTGGATGGATATTTGGGTCTCATTAGAGGTATTTAGCCCGCGGAATGAAGTTTTTTGCTGCTTTTAAAATATTTCTCGGAAAATCTTCTCACCCTTTCTGGCACATACGGGTGGCGCCATAGGACTTAAGAAGCCCTCACTGAATTTTGTGAAGTCGTGCCACTTGGCTTTATTATAATTCATTAAAAGCTGATCGGGCTCCACGAAATCGCTGGATTTCTCTATCGTGACCAGGATATGGTCTGAATTTATAGCGACCTTGGTTTGCTAGGAAGTATATGGAAGGAGCAATGGACTGACTCATGGCATAAACAGGCTGTCCATTTAGCGCAGCTGATTACTCGATTAACTGTCAAAATGCGTAATTTCTTCTTGAATTCGATGTGCAATGTTGTCAACCATGTGAAATATTATATGGAAAATTTGACCCAAGCTCGACTCTGCTAAGGATTGTCAACTCATCTACAGCTGTACCAAACAATAAATGATAGCTCAATGTGGTGTAGGGTATTAAAATAATCTCTAAAATGTAGTTGCAACACTAACACCTCATGTTCTGTTCTCTATAACATCTGTTTCATAATTCCATTGCATTTCATAAAAACTAACATCTGTTTCTTAATAATTAGCTTCCGAACAAGAATATGCAACAATTGTAATTTTTTATTTTCACTTTTGATTGTTTTTTCTTCCTCTTCTAATAATCTAGAAAAAGATAGTTCCAAAACGTTCGATTGACAATGGCGAACCATCTCTTTACCAATATACGGGACGTATGCGTGAGCTCATCGAAGCCTATAATGGTGTCATACAAATTCTATTTCCCAATCGGGCTTGGTATATATTTCCCGGTTATATACAATATGCCGTCTATAGACGTTATATGAAATATTTTAAGGATAAATTTCGTCTGGTACCACTGCCGAATACGTTGTACGAACATTTAATAAAAGATCAATTTATTAAATCCGAACATATGGTGTTCGCCTCAGAAGATGTTTTCGAAATGTATGCCGAATCGAAAGAAGTGAATTTTATAAATTTAACCGTCAGCTGTGGCAAACCAGAACCAGTTGAAGCCACCACACAAAATGGACAAAATGGTGCCTCGAAGGAAGATAGTGAATCTTTGGTTAAGAAGATTTTGAAACCCTCACCCCACACAATAATGGTGCAGATACTGCCGGTGAAACACTGTAAAAACAATTGTTTATTTGTACAGGTACGGAAAATCAGAATGATTTACCTCTTATCCCCCTTAAAAATTTAAATTTATTTTCTCCATTTTAGGAAAATTTCTATTCAAATGTCAGGGACCGTTTTCATTTTACCAATAAACTTTGCGATCGCCGACGCATTTGGGCTAAAATCCAACATCTACATGATCAGCAAACAATACCGCATATCGCGGTAAAGGCCCATGTATATATTATCAACAATCCCTATGAACTGCCACCCGAAGTATCGGATTTCATATTAGGCTGCTATTTTGATACACCGCGTATTTTACATCGTGGCCACACCTATCGCATAGAGATCACTTCCGAACTTATTGGCACTGCCCAATATTCCCATTATTATCTAATATTTGCCTATATGAAATATTTACACTTCCGCTGTGTAAAGCTGGAGGCAAGATCTGATGATTTTGAAATGCATGCTGTGGTGGCGAAGGGTTTAACCAATCTCATTCAGGTTGCAAGTTCACCACAATTTCTACCCAGACAGCTATTGGATGATTTAGTTATTGCGGAGGCATATCCCGCAGGCTTACAAAATACCTATGAATGTTTGCGTTCATCCATTGATGCGTTTTTGCCAAGAAAATCTGCATGCCTATCGTCAGAACACATAAATCCCATGTTTTTGCTGCAGGGTGAACGGGGTTGTGGTAAAACGAAATTAGTTAATGCTGTGGCCCGGGATTTGGGTTTACACGTATTTGGAGTGGATTGTGCGGAAATTGTATCACAGGTTCCGACACACACGGAAATGAAATTGAAGGCCGTGTTTGCCAAGAGCCTGATCAGTGAGCCTCTTTTGATTTGTTTCCACAATTTTGAGGTGAGTTTGCATTTTTCCCCCCTCATTACTTTTTATATCAGTTTGTTCTTCCCCTAGATCTTTGGCATCGACAACGAAGGCAACGAAGATCTCCGCCTCTTGGCCACATTTCAGGCCCAAACCCAAGAGTTATTTGTCAAAAATCGCAAATATCCCGTAATAATTATTGCCCTGACCAATGACAAATACTTGAAACCGATGATACATCGCATGTTTCTGGAATTGATAAAAATCGAATCGCCCAGCAAAGAGGAACGTTATGAAATCCTGAAATGGCTGCACAAACAGGAAATTTACAAAAACAAAATATTCAATTTTCGTGATGTTAAATCAATACCCCTCTACCCAATGGAATTGCAGGAACAATTCCTGCCAAAATTATATCCAAATTGGCAGAAAGCCAAATCGGTGTTTCAAGAGGTCGCCGATAAGACACAAGGTTTCCTGTTGGGAGATTTAAAACATTTACACGATCAAGCCGTACGCTTACATTGGAAATCTAATAAGGCCTTAAAACCGCTTACATTTGATTATTTTGCGGAACATCTGAATGCCATGCAGGCGTCATTTGCCGACAGTCTGGGTGCTCCCAAGGTACCGAAGGTCTTGTGGTCGGATATTGGTGGCTTGGCTAAATTGAAAGATGAAATTCAATCCAGCATCGGCTTGCCCCTGAAACATGTCCACCTCATGGGAAAGAATCTCCGTAGATCGGGTATTTTATTGTATGGTCCTCCGGGTACAGGCAAGACCCTGGTGGCCAAAGCTGTGGCCACTGAGTGCAATTTAAGCTTTCTTTCGGTACAAGGTCCAGAACTGCTCAACATGTATGTGGGCCAAAGTGAACAAAATGTTAGAGAAGTTTTCTCAAGGGCCCGTTCCGCAGCTCCCTGTGTACTATTTCTCGATGAATTGGATTCATTGGCTCCAAATCGTGGGGTAGCTGGTGATTCGGGTGGTGTTATGGATCGTGTTGTTTCCCAATTACTGGCAGAAATGGATGGCATGAGTAATGACCCCACCAAACCAATATTTATTTTGGCTGCCACAAATCGTCCAGATCTTATAGATCCAGCTTTGCTGCGTCCTGGCCGCTTTGATAAATTATTCTATGTGGGCCCCTGCAGTACCGCCGAAGAAAAGGCATCCGTCCTCAAAGCACAAACGAAACGTTTCAATTTGGCCCCGGATTGTAATTTAGAAGAAATTGCTGGTAAACTTCGTGGAGAAATGTCCGGTGCCGATTTATATTCAATATGTTCAAATGCTTGGCTTTCGGCCGTACGTAGAATCATAGATCGTCACATGAAAGAGGGACGTAGCAATGAGGAGTTGGTGGCCGAAAATGTTATTGTGGAAACGGAAGACTTTACAAAGTCGTTCCGGAAATTTATACCATCAATAAGTCGGCAAGATTTGGAGTACTTCAACAAGCTAAAGGCTTCGTATAGTGTGTGAGCGGACATTTTTGGTTTTACAAACTAAGACTACTGCCCAAATCTATACATATGAAGGAATTTAAGTATTGTGTGCTTATGGCAAGAAGGAATACAGTGGTGACGACTTTTACAGGTTAAGGTGTTGGTGTTTTGTTATTTATTACGTTTATTACACCCATTTTTTTAATAAATCGTTGACTTTTTATAACTAAGTGAATGAGTTTGCCTTGACTTGAATTTATCCAAAATTAAAGGGTGGGGGAAGGAAATTAATTAATATAATTAATTGAGAATACCAGGGTGGTGTTATGTAAATTTGTGTTATAAAGAACCCAGCATTGGTTTACGCCCCGGCCACGCTTCTTTGGCATATTTCTTCTTTTGAGGTCCAGAGGTTCCGGAACTTTCCGAGTGCATAGGATCTTCGTAGCGTACTAAAACGAAAAAGAAGGAAAGAAAACTTCCAATGAATATCATAAAGGATAACCTACTATCCCTAGTTTTATTACCATTTGCCACATTGACTTTTTGTGGATTGGCGTTATTTGCCGCTGTTGGTACAGTAGCAGCAGGTTCATTAAATACCGGCGTTACATCCGGCGCTGGATTTGGCAGTAATAAACCTAACCCCAGTTTTGCTCCAATCAATGGACCGCTAATATCAGTTCTACCCGGATGTGTTTCATGTGTAGCTGCCGGCAATCCCTGATACAGAGATGGTGTTGCCGTCTGTTGTGCACTGCTGTTGTTGTTGCTGCTGTTCGGTGAAGTTTGCAGATTTTTGGCATGTTCCTGATAATTGTGCTGGAATATCTGATGACTATTGACATGAGTTGTTGGTGTTGATGATATACCCATATTCGATGGTCCATCAAAACGTGCCCGTTTCACAGGAACTATAGTTGTTTGCACCAAATTACGGAAGCGTCCAACATTTGGATCAATATCTTCAGGATTTATTATGATTTCTTCGTCGTTGAAGGTGACATTCCGACGTTTTCGGGGATTTTTATTCTAGAATAGAAGATTCCAAAAAAATGGGATTTTGATTATGGAAAGTCTCACAAATTAATTATAACTTTTTGAAATTTCATTTCTTCTTCATTAACGGGAACCTAGCCCAAAAGGCATTTTTGGGACCACAACTACTTTTTTCACCAACTTCTTCCGGGAGCGCAATCTAAAATTATCCACTGCAAAGTCTAATGTGTCACTTTTCACTTCCTGGACGCGAGAAGTCAATCTAGAACTTCACATTTCCCTTGAAGGTAGGCGCATCCCCACCGTTCATAATCCGAAAATCCTTGGGATGGTCTTCGATAACCTCCTTCATTTCTCCTCGCATTCCAATTACATCTACCAGAAGGTGAAAGCTAGGAAAAAGGTTCTGACAGCTTTGGCTGGCACCTCCTGGGGCAAGGATAAAGAAACGTTGGTAACGACGTTCCATCCTGAATTATGCTGTCCCAGTCTGGACTTCTTTCCTTAGTGACACGCAATGGAGACCCTTGCAAACAACCCAAAATAATGTACTCCGAATTTCAACGGGCTGTGTCCAGATGACGAGCGTCGTCGATCACCTCCACGAGGAGACCAGGATGTTGTCAGTCAAGCAACATAATGTGTTGTTGACTATACAGTTCCTGCTGGCATGATATCTGCCGTGTCATCCTAACCATTACATGATGGCAAATCCACCTCCGCGACATATCCACCAGGACTTCAGACGCTATCGTGATGGCATCCAAGACGTAATTCCATCGGACGTCAACAGATTGTCGATAGCGCACGCGATGAAATCCGTGAATCAACTGTCGGTCTCCGACAACATCCTCCTGCAATTCTGGCACAACTAAGGTCCGGATACAGCAATGTTCTCAACTCGTATCGAGAGCGCATTGTCCCCGGAACCCTAAACAGATGCCCGATCTGCCAGCAAAGCCCTCACGACACACACCATCTATTCAATTGTCCGTCCGAGCCTACAAGTCTATTGCGTAGACTTATGACTACTCTCCTCTCCTCAAATCCGATTTCCTAATAATTAATTAATATATTTTTCTTTTCCTTCTTCCATTTTCAGGAAAGAAATTTCATCAACAGCCAACCTGTTACAAAAACCACAACTTCGTTTGGCGGGTGTTTTCAAGACTATATGTTTTACGACTAAAATGTTATTTGGCCAATTCTGTGTAAATATAATAGGGCTACAACATCACGTTGCCTACAGTAATCAGTAGCATCATGGTCCCATCTACTGGTAAAGGTCATGATATTGCAATGGCCAGTAATGACGCCTGTCATTACTCTTATTTCAGCTTTGCTCAGGTCCAATAGTGGCTGTTTCCTTTCGAGAGTGGCAGAGTCGACCAAATTTGATGCTTTTAAGAGCCGCTTGACTACCCACAAAGATAGTCACCGATGGTTCAACGATCTCTGCATCCAGACTTTTTATCAATTCCGCTGCCTTCCAAATCGCGAAGATTTCAGCTTGGATTTCAGTCAAATCTCAGGACTGGTGATATATAGTCGCTTAGTTTTGCGCGTTGGTCCAATGTCTTAACCTGGTTCGTTCAAGATACAACCATGCCCGCTGGTACAACTTCGCCAAAGATTTTGTTCATGCAGCCTTAGGGCACTATGCGCGGCCTAACACTTAATGCTGAGGCCCAGAGGCCTTAAATTCAGCATTGTGTTCAGAGCTGCTTGTGGGTTGCTCCTCGTGGTTCCTGTTATTAGAATCGAGGCGGTCGATCTTTGTACCTTAAGCTTTAGTAACAAATTACCTTTCTTATATCATCGACTATTCCCAGCATGGAAATTCTTCTATTATGTGCTGTATTGTATTCCGTAAGATTCTGTAAAACAAAAACAAATATTAAATTAATAGAAACATTTTATGAATTATTATTTTCTGATATTTACATCTAGTTCCGTTTGAGTTTCCGGTAATCCCAATAAGGCACCATCACTCGTTTCACTCATTGGTATATCTTCCATTATGTTATTGCGCTGTCCAGCAGATGGTCTTTCGCGTAATATATAATTACGTGTTGATGCCCCGAAATGGAAGGTGCTGTTGACATGCAATTGTGTGGGTTTATGTGGTTCCAAACGTACCGAACCAATAAATGTGCCATGGGCTAGACGAAAAAGAAGTGGTAAATATAATTTTACAACAACAAAAATAACGATGTAACTTACTCGATCCCAAATCAACTAAATATGCAATATTTAAATGTTTGTGATAAACAAATGCCGCATGTACCCTGGAACAGGATGCATGATCTATACAAAAATCATTCATTTGAGCATTTCGTCCAAATAGATAACATCGCTTCTCATCCACCATTAGCTTTTGTACCAGTTTATCTTCTTTTAGTACATCCAAATGGAAGCCGGTCGGTGGTTTGCCAGCCCAGGATGGTATTTCGTAGCCAGACATGGCATATAAAATTCAATATAATTCTTTTAATAAAACTATAGAAATATTTTTTTCAAATAATCGACTTTTTTGGTGGTGCCTGGCCAAGACAATTTATGTCACTGTTGTTGTATGCGATCTTATGCGAATATTTATTAAATATTGTTGTAAAGTTTTAATTCTTAATTTTAATTCAGTTATTAATGGATTTTAAACAGAATAAAATGCAATTTTAATTTTTTAACAAAATCTATCTTGTTTCCGTCTGCTGAAGGATTTTTTACGGCACTATCAACAAAACATATGTTTTGTTTAGCTTTGCCGCATTGTCTTTTTACGCCGGCGTTAGATCTAGTGTTAGTGAAAACGTAAAGTAAACTACGGCGGCACGTTATACGTCAACTTTCATCGCTACCGTTTTTTAAATGATATAATAATAAATATTATTTAATCATTTATTATTATATCATTTAAAAAACGGTAGCAATGAAAGTTGACGTATAACGTGCCGTGTAACGGAAATACATAAATATACATATATAATTGTTTTTATGAACCATTATTTATATCAATTCACATAAATAATACAAATAATAAGCATTGCATTTCACAAACGTGACGCTACTCTCTAACTACTGTAGAGAGAGATATTAATAATAACGGCGTTAAAGAGTATCATTAGACGGCTTGGGAAACCATTGTTTTGGTGATTAATTTATTTGTTTTTTTTTAATTGTTAATAAATAGCAAGCCGGAAATAATTCCAATTCCCATAAAATGTTTTCCGTACCAATTGTTCCACCAGATTTACGTCATGAGGAGACCATTATCCAGGCCGCATATGCCTTGGATAGCCTTCAAAAAGTTATCAATAATATATTTCTACGAATTGACAATCGATTAGAAAAAAATAACACCAAGGTGGAGGAATTACAAAATCGTATTAAAAAATCCCAGGAAAAAATTAAAAATTTACAAAATACTCGCAAGGCAATACATATTTATGCGCCAGCACGATTTCCGGCCACTCATATTTTTGAAAAAATTCCGGTAACTTTTACGAAGGAACCAAACGACAATAATTTCGATGAACAACACACCTCTAGCTATGAAGTAAAATCCAAAATTGATTCAAGTTTGCCAAATACAAATGAAAAATTAGTATTTTTCCACGTACGAGAAAATCCGAAAAATGTTCCAGATAACAGTCTGACCAGGGAGAGATTGAAGATAAGACAAACACAAGATTTGGGTACAATGCCAAATGAATTGAAATCGGTATCTTCGGTGCTGTTGTTTAACAGCGATTATTCCCCATATAATCTGACGGAAGGTGATGCCGATGAAAGTGATAATTGGAAGCGGGCCAGGTTGTTTAAAAATAAACGTAATCAAAAGGCGGCGAACAGCAGTGCACAAGGGACAACGGCAAAACAAATTCCAGATCCTGCTCCACATTCATTGGCCCATCGAAATGAGAAACTAACACCATCTGGTGGTCTGAAATATACACCCAAGTTGAGTGAAGCTCCAGAGCTAGATTTGCCTTGGGATCTGCCTGATCTACCGGGTATTGCTGATGATTTGCGTTATGAGAGCCAGGAAGCCAAACAAAAAATAGCCCCCTCTTTGGAAATGGTGGTAGAAACTCTACCCGATTTGGATGATTTAATAAAGGATAGCTCTAAAGATAAAGCTGATGAAAACTCAACCAAGAAGGCGTTATCTCACGGACCTGCCCAAGAAACCATTTCACAAACAGCTACACCTCCACCACCTCCTCCTCCGCCCCCACCAATTGCTGCAAACTCCAATACACCACCACCTCCTCCACCACCATCAGCATCTGCTGCTCCGGCTCAATTACCAAAACTCCCAGCATCATCGGATACCCGATCTGAACTAATGGCAGCCATCCGCAAAGCTGGTGGTTTAGGTAAAGCTCCACTAAAACGGGCAGCAGCACCATTAAGCAACAATCAGAACAACAACAACTTTGTCGATAATCAAAATTCTGCGGAAAATAATGAAAACCGGAAAACCAACATAAAACCACTTGGTGGGGATCTAATGGCCGATTTACATAATAAACTAATGATGCGACGTAAAGGTATATCCGGCACTAAAGATAATACAACAGATAATGCAGCAGCATCCAGCAGTATTTCGGGAAATCCGGTAATTTCTCGACTTTCGTCTCTCATACCACCACCACCAGTGGGAAGGACTAAAAATGCATCGGAAGAAGATGACGATTCGAATGATACCGATTGGGTTGATTGAGGTTGATGGAAATAATAATCCGGCGATATGTTGGCGTTTTATCACACCTACTTTCACAACTTCTGGAATTTTATAGATTGGAATGATTTGTTTTAACCGAAGGATAATCCAAAAAATGATCTTATACACTGTTTCGAAATTTCAATACTATATAAATATGTATATTTATTATTAAACGAAATATGTAAATAAAAATAAAGAGAATGCCTTAATTTGTGTACTATTTTGTTGTTCTTGGCGATTTCAACGTTCATCATGTGAAATGGTATTCTCAACCTAATGATAATCGCGGTATTCTTATTGCAAACCAGATAGACGATTCCGAAATTCACAAAATTCATTGAGGACTCCTTAAGTCCTATGCCACCACCCGTATTTCCAGTAATGGTGAGAAGGTTTTCCGAGAAACTATTCTAAAAGCGGCAAAACGCTTCATGAGACCAAATTATCCATCCAGGGCATCCAGATTGGCACAGCAACGTGACGAACTCCGTGCCGAAAGCCCCGCTGACGACAGAATTCCGTAGCTTAGCGCTGAAATAAATGCTCTAGTCCTTGAGCACAGACGATCTAAATGGTTAGAACACCTTAATCACTGCAATATAAACTCTAAGCAGCTATGGTCTACAAATAAGAGACTATCTGGTTCCAAAAGAAATAAAAATTTTCCTGCTATTTCCTTAAATAACATCCAACATTCTGATGCCAAAAAATGTGTATTGCAGTTCTGCCGTCAATTCATTGAGCATACATCTTCGCAGAACAGGAGCAAGCGAGCAGTTAATTAAAGAATTTTTACCCTAAATCTATATTTTCAAATTTTCATGCAGAATTAAAACCAACATTTTATTTTTTTTAATATAAAAATTATTTTAGTATATATTTTTTTATTTGCCACAAAATGATATTTTAACGCATTATTTCGTTTCTTTTTTTCAATATTTTTTTTTTAATACATTTGAATAGAAATCAACTAAAAAAACTTTAACTTTTAATGATATCCATAAGTCATTATTATAATTTATATATGTGTATAGTATACAGTTTGTTAGCTAATTTTTATTAAATTATATCAATAGCGTAGGAGAAGAGAAGACCAATTACAAAACACTTTGTTTTTTATTAAACTTAACATTGTTGAGTCCGTCCGTTTGTATTTAAAAATATATGACAAAAAAATATGATTTTCTCAAATAAAAAACAGAAATATTAGCTCAGATATATTTCTCAATATGTTTGATAACATTGTTATAGTATTTTTCGTTTTTTTATGAATAAATAAATCATTAGAGATGTGTGTATTCTATTTATTATTAAACATAAATTATTTGTTTATATATATATATATTTCTTTTTCTTTTCAAATACTTTATGTTCAATGGGCACACACTGCAAAGTGCAATGACATTATATATTTTTTATAATTATTTCTTAAAAAAATATTTTTTTATGTATACATTTAAGTATTCTTTTGGTGTATTAAAAATTATTTGGACGGCTTCCTTTATTAAATAAACTAAAAACCGCAGTAAATATATGAAATTAGAGAAAAAAATAATTACAATTTAAAAACACTGTGAAATAGAAAATAAAATTGCCGGAAATCTGCAAAGGTGGTTCTGCTTATTCTAAACCCACCTATGAATGTCTTTCCGCCTTCGGGGACGGACGCGTCCACAGGAGCTTTGTTGGGCGGCTCAACAAGTTTATTCAGGCTTAGTTGTCAAGTCCTTGCCATGGTAGGAGGCTTTGCCATGGTTGACCTCAATCCCTCACTTAAAGCACTTTCTATGGAGCCGAATTTTAATAACCCCTCTCTAAAAACAAAAACAACATGGTATGCGATTTTTCGACTGATGCTGGTGTGGCTGCCAAGCTCCCTCAGTCTCGAACTTAACAAGGTCAGACTCTAGCTAATCCCCTGGCCCAACAAATTTGTGCAAAGGAGGATAAGAAGCCGATAAAAACAAAACTATAAACGGATTAACCTATTATCTTTCACTCACTCTTTCCATGTTGTCCGGATATTTACGGTGTGTACAACAAACAATTGTTCATTATCTCCAACCAATCATCATTATCTCTAAACCGAGGAGAATGAGAGACTGATAATAAAAAAAAAACAAGTAAAAAAGTGTCAGTCGGTGTTGCCGACATATGATGTATACCCCCAAACTATGGTTTGCGAAGATCTACGGAATTACTACACACTGGTTTTATTATTCGCTTTATACAAGGTATATGTTTTTTTTTTTTGATCATCAAGTATTTGAAGAGGCTAAAACGGCATTTACATTAGAAATTTTTAACGGGTTAACCTACATTATGAGGATTTATTTGACATATATTGAAAGGAATTGGAAATTTAAACCCACTGGGTTAACGAAATCCAGTCTAATTTAAACGCACTATAACAAATTTTCAAAATGTTGTCACTTTGTGGGGGAATTTGCAGAAGGATTGGATCGATGGGTGCCATCTTCGGACATGATCTAGCTAAGGTATACATATTATGATGTGCAAAGTTTGAATCATATCCGATATTCCATTCGCTTGATATTTGATTAACTAATTTTTTTAAAATTTTGATATTTTGTGGGGGAGGTACCAGAAATTGTGGACCGATGGATCCCATCTTCGCACTTGATCTAGCCAAATTAAAAATATTACGTTTTACAAAATTTGGATCAAATCGGACATTCCATTCGTTTGATATTGGATTAACAAATTTTCAAAATGTTGACCCTTTGTGGGGAAGGTACCACATAGAGTGGTACACGATCGAGGTGGGCCCCATTTTCGTACACGATCGTGGTTTGGTAAAATTAATACGATTTGTTAAGTTTGGATCAAAACTAATATTCCATTCGTTCGGAAATCGGACATTCAATTCGTTTGATTGTGAATAAAATGTTGAAACTTTGTGGGGGGTGGTAACAGAAGGAGAGGACCGATGGGCCCCATCTTCGGATCTAGCCAACGTAAAAATATTATGATGTGCAAATTTAAGATCAAATCGCATATTCCAATTCTCTAGATATTGGTTTAAAAATTTTTGTGGGGGAGGTACTAGAATCAACGGACCGATAAGTCCCCCTCCTTTCCAACAATAAACGGGCTTGGTAAAAATATTAGGTTGTGCACAGTTCCCATCTTCGGACATGATTTAGGGTTTGTAAAATAATTTCGATTTGCAAAATTTGGATCAAATCGGAAGAAGGAGAGGACCGATGGATCCAATCTTCGGACTTGATCTAGCCATGGTAAAAATATTATAATGTGCAATGTTAGGATCAAATCGCATATTCCATTCACTTTACATTGGATTAAAAAATTTTCAAATTCAAAATTTTCAACAATTTTGTGGGGGAGGTCCTAGAAGCAATGTACCAATGAGTTCCACCTTTCAAAAAAAAAAAAAAAAAAAAAAAAAACGGGCTTGGTAAAAATATTAGGCTGTACACAGTTTGATTCAAATCGGCTAGTGCGTTCGCATGCTATTACAAAATAAGTTTTCCGGGAAATTTTGACAATTTTGTAAATCTCTTCAAATTACCTACAACGGATATGGTTCAAATAAACATGGGTTAGACCCTTATCAATATTTCGATAAGATGATCATAATTATTGTGGAGATCATAACAGGTCACTGCAATATTAGATCTCTCACTTCGAAATGGGACTCCGACGGAGACGATTACTGGCGTCTATGTGAGGACGAAGAAGAGCTAGAAACAATTAAACAAATCCTCTGTATATCTTCATCGCTGATCGGCAGAAGACATAAACAGTTTGGAAGTTCTCTTTTCAAGTAAAGGATGTATATACCCCCATTAGTCAAAGGCTGAGAATAAAAAAATCTTCTGATCTGATTGGTGCCTGAACATCATATACCCTAACCTCTAACATACTGTTCTCTGTAGAAAATTTAGAATTTTTGGCACAACAAAAAATATTTATATTCCAAACTAAAAAAATAAATGTCATTGCAATTGCACACAATGCACACATTCACATATTAATTATTTATTTATGCTTTATATATAACAACAACACATGATGAATGTATACATTTCGTATATATATATATGCATATATTCTTTAATGTAAATATGTATGGATGTGTAATTATAATTTATATTTATTATTTGTTAACGAAAAAAACACCAATACATTTTTTTCTTGAGGTGTTATTTTACCATTCTCATATGTATGTAGAAGAAAAAACCGGATACAAAAATAACGAAACTCATTTTCGAGATAATATGGATAATAAGAATAATTATATATATAGCGTCATCATTATTATTTCGATTATATTACATACATATATATACTATGTGGGTCATCATAAAATTAATATTTACCAATATCTTTTTCGATTTGTATTTTTTAATTATTTTAGAAAAAAAAAACTATTGATTAGTGTATATTTTTTGAAAACAAATAAAAAAAGAAAAAAGGTACTCACATACATATATAATTATACTTATACAAATAAAGAGGAAAAAAAAACTATTTTCTTTAATAAAAAAATATATAAAGATACGTTTTAACTTAATAACTAATGTGTTTTTGTTTGCTCAAAATAAATTTCGTCAATGTAAAAGAAAAGAAAAAAAATATTTTTAGTATATAGAAGGAGAATTATAACATAAAACTAAACTGAAAAAAAAAGATCTCATTTCCTTTTTTTTGGTTGAACAACTGCAAATCAAAAAAAAAATTAAATTTGTGAGCGTAGACGCGGTCTTGGCAAATCGCCAAATACCGCCTCGCCATGAACACTTTTAGCTAAAGCCTTAATGCTGGCTGCAATATCGACATTATTGTCCAGTTCCTGTAAATTACAAAAAATAAAATCATTATAAAAACTCTATAAAATTCAAATTAAACACCTACATCATCTTCCGAGTCCAATGGTATATAGCTACGACCCTTTACTAGTGGCGAATTTGCAATCTCAATTGGTAGACTTTTGGCAAAATTACTCATATCAGCTGCTGCTGCGGCTGCACTATTTGTTGTATGATTGCGTCTTTGTGGGGTGGCCATTGATATTGGCATCGAGCTATCTAAATCCAATGCATCTAAAAACAAAAGTAAGCATAGCAACAAATCATATATATGTATACATATATGTATTTAGTATATGGGAATATTGTAATGAGGTCGTCGGGCACACACATATTAGCTTTTGATAAATAGAAGTGACTGAAGTGAAAATAAATGCATATTTTTTACAAGTAAAAAAGGTGAATACGGTTGACCGGGGATCGGGAGATTTGTATGGAAAATTTTGAACCGTATATTGAGATAACAAAATCAATAATAGTCCGGTTCAATAAATTTAGCGCGTTTGTTTATTAGCTGCCTAATAATATGACTGTTAGATATGAAAACCGGTTTTATTATTTATTTATTTCATTGAATAATATTAAATCCTTCAAGGCCAATAAATAGTATTAACAATATAAAAACATGTCTAAGCTGAATCTTTCCGTTAGTTACCAAGAAACGGCTCTGATTGACTTTAACATGGCAAAGCACAGGCTTATCTTGGTCCTCTTTCATCACAATTGTGGATACTGACCTCCCCCGCGGTGTCATCTGGGGTAGTTAGTTTCATCACCCTAGCTGATGTGTCCCAGGTTCAGTGTCAAGTTAGTTGCCCACACTCGGAAAACCCTTCTTACTATGTAAAAGAATCGGGAAAGAAAACCAAAATCCGTCTTAGGATAAAGGTCGTAGCGTATGCCGATAATGTAGTCCTGCTGGTTGGAGTAAGTTTCTAATGGCAATTCCAGATATTCTGGAGGGTGCCTTTTCAACCCTGTCTAACTAGGCATACGCCAAAGGTCTTGGTGTAAACCCCACTAAGACAGAATTGGTGCTCTTCACTAGGAAATGTAAGATTCCTAGTTTCCGCCTGTCATCACTGGGAGGAATGACCCTAACCCTTTCTGAAGAATCAAAATACCTTGGCACTATCCTTGACCGCAAATTAACGTGGAATAGGAATGTTGAGGAACACTCTAAGAAAGGACTATAGGCAAGAGCTGGGGATTACGACCCGAGATCATACACTGGCTGTATATGACGATTGTTGTCCCCATTCTTAGATATGGTGGCAGGGGGTCAACAAAAAGATGCTGCTGGCAAAATTAAGTTTAGTACAGCGATCGGCTTCAATTCTGATCACCGGAGCGTTAAGAAGTACACCACAGGCAGCTTTGAATGCAATCCTGAATCTCCAACCACTGGACATTTTGATTAAATTCCAGGCGGCCAGGTGTGCCCTGAGGCTCCGGGAAACGGATGCCTGGAAATCGCTGAACTATGGTCATGCTAGCATTCTAAACAATATTAGTGACTATGTTACCTCTCACAGAGACTTTAGTGACATCAAAGTAGAGTTTCCTAGTAGGGAATCCTGTAGCGGCTTTCAAGCTGAAATCCTTGCAATCACGAAAGCGGCCGAGATAGTTAAATCACTTACTGCCGACATTACGGGACCGGTGACTATGTATGTCGATATTCAGGCGGCCCTTAAAGCGGTGAAGTCGCGTACTATAAACTCAAAAGCAGTTCATGATTGCAATTCCACTCTGAATGATATACGATAGACAGTTAACTTATATTGGGTTCCAGGACATACTGACATTGACGAGGCTTTTCGAGGGGGCTCACAGTCGTCCAATCTTCCCATTGAGAGATCTGTGAAACCTCCCATTGGATATTTCATTGGCAAAATCCGCTTGTTCTCCTGCGAGGTAGTCGGCAACGGATGGTTGGAGAGAACCTGGTTCAGAATTTCAAAATCGATCTGGTCTGAATTCTCTCACAAGAGAACGTCTTCGCTGGTGGCACACAATAAGAGAGAGAGATGAAAATCATTTCACTTCCAAGCAAAGTTGCGATCTAATGTAACACGGAAACCCGACGTCGAAAAGCTGCAAACACAACAGATAGCAGAAGCCTACTCCGCTCAACTTACCCAACTGCTTGACGAAAGCACCCCTTGTCCCGATAATAATATAGAAGCACAATGGCAAAGAATTACCCACTCCTGACAAACTGCAGCAAAGCAACACTTGGGTGCCAAAAACCCCCATCACGAAGCCCATTGTACCATCAGGAATGTCGTAATGCTACTGATGTGAAAAACGCAGCGTATAGGGCGACTCTGCAGACAGTAGCAAAACGTAATACGTTGGAGAATTATCGGAAGAAAACGAGAGAGGAGAAACGTATTTTCAGAAAAAAGAAGAATGGACAAGAAAAACGTGAGCGTGAGCAAATCGAGATATACAGAAGTCAGAATGAAGTCCAGAAATTTTACCAACGAGTAAAACACCAAACCGAAGGCTTTGATGCAGGTATATCCTCCTGTAGAGATGAAGATGGAAACCTGGTGACAGATACGTGCTGAGGATGTAGAAGGAGCATTTTGAAAATTTTCTAGTATCAAATAGTAGCGGTGAAGAGGATACCCCATAATCAATAATAGATGACGTAGCAATTAATCGGCTGAAGAAAAATAAAGCAGCAGGTGCCAGCCGAACTATTCAAAACCGGTGGTCAAACGTTGATCAGAGCATGCACCAACTGATTAGTACAATTTGGCTAGAGGAATGCATGACCAATGACATGCATTCCTCTAGCCAACAATAGAGGAATTAGTCTCCTCTCATCGCAATACCGAACGAGGTTTTAGATAAGATGAAGGTTTGTCGTGTGATCTTTTTAACATCCTGTTGGAGAAGGTCATACGGGAGGCAAAGTTGAACAGAAAAGGCACTCTGTACACCAAAAAAAACACATTACTCGCAATGTTGAACTTAAAACCTCTGGGCCTCTGCATTAAATGTCAGGCCACACGTAGCGCCCTAAGGCTGCATGAAGGTACAGGGGCTTTCGTCCACTGTGAAAGGCTAGGTCTTGAGTCGTGTTTTCCAAGCTGAAATCTTTGCGATTTGGAAGGCAGCGGAATTGATAAAAAGTCTGGATGCAGAGGACGATGAACCGGTGACTATCTTCGTGGATAGTCAAGCGGCTCTTAAAGCCATAAAATCTTGTTACATCAAATCTGAGGCCGTCCTCAAGTGTAGAACAGCTTTGGAAGAACTTACTTACAGCTATCGGCTGTGTTGGGTACCAGGACACCGTGACATCACGGGTAATGAAACAGCAGACGAATTAGGTAGACGAGGACCTCAATCCAATTGATGGCTTTATCAAACCACCCATATGTCATCTTTTTCGGAACTTTGAGGCGTTCTTCGACGAATGAGCCTATGAACTTTGACACAACGAACCTAGGTACAATGTGTCAAGATCTATTTGGCCGACTCTGTCTACCAATGGACTCACTCACTGTTGAATCTGATCAAAGCTGAAATAAGAGTAATGACAGGAATCATTAGTGGTCATTGCAATATCAGAGCCTTTACTAGTAAATGGGACCACGATGCAATTGATTACTGTAGACTCTGCGTTGACGAGGAGGAGACAGAGACAATTGAGCATCTCCTGTGTCACTGTCCATTCCTGGCTTACAGGCGGCACAGACTAGTGGGTGATCACTTTCCACCGAGTCTTAGTTTCTTCTGGACATCTGAACCTACTCTAATCTACAGCATAATTAGAAACCTAAAGTGATTGGGAAAGTGCAACCTTGACACGTAATATATCTTCTGTCCGTAATATATCTTCTATAGCCATCGATACTACTTCAAACCTACCTTCTTACATTTTCTTATAAGCCTCTCATCTCTCTCTATCCCCACTTCTTCTCTTCCCTATAGATCTCTCCTTATCTCTTTCTTTTCGTGGATGATCACAATGGACCTGACGGTCTCAGAGTGCTGCAGCCACTTATGTGGCGCACTTCCCTAAACGTAAACGTAACCTGCTAGCTTTATTATATGTTTTTTGAACAGAATTTCGTAATGATGCTAGATCATTTGTTCACTAAGTTTCAATTTTCCACAACTTACCTTCAGCTTCCTCAGCACCATCACTTTCATCCAAATCACTCATATGATTTTCCATGTGTTGTTGTTGGCTATAATTTAAGGTGCGTTGTTGATAGCTACTAAAGACTGGCAGTATTTGTTGTGGCACATTTTGTTGTTGCTGCTGACGTAATGGGGAAGGCGGGTTTTGTAAAAATAACGATGGATGTGTTGTTGTCGCTGCTGCATCAACACCTTCCAATTCAAATAGGCAATCGTCGGCCGTTTCCACAGTTGGTGTGGGAAATTGCTGTTGAAACGATTGCTGACCTATAAATGAGGTATTCTGCTGCTGCTGTTGTTGTCGGAATGTGGGACTATTGCCCACACTCATGGGCGTTGCTTCTGGGGTAGCGGGAGGTGTATCAAAATTAGACATCTTACGTTGTGGTTGTTGTTGCGAACCGCCAACCACAGTTGTTGACGTAGATGAAGATGCTGCTGCTGCGGCTGCCGTTGAAGGAACTACTGTTGAGCCTGTATTTGCACTAATCTCTGTAATTGATGATCGACCCGTTTTTGTGGTAGTCGTTGGTATGGCACTTGTTGGTGTGCTCGGAACACTTTCCGAGTTAACAGACTTGTAAACATTTTCTTTGTTCAACTGGAATATATTTGTTGGTGCTTGGGTAGTTGTAGGTGTCGATGGAGCCGTACTATTCAGGTCTTTTCGACTCGAAATGGTGTTACGCCGGCGTGAATTACCGTAGGGTAAATTGCCAGCGCCACCATTGTTACTAACCTCCAGACTTGGTGGTTGACGATCTAACCACTCATTTGCCTGTTGTTCGGGGATACATTGTATTAACGATACCAACATTTGATATTCCTGTTCCGATTTCTCACGGAAACTTTTCAACAAAGCAAATTGTTGTTCGGTATAGCGTTGAATACGCTCATCGGTTTCGGCAATTTCTCGTTGCAGCCGCTGTTGCAAATTAGCCTGTATTTGCCTTAAACGTAACTGCTTCGAGTCCACCAAATGATTCGCTAAGCTACTGCCAGTTACAAACGAGGTTGAGAGGGAACCAATTGTAAGCGCATTGCTGTGCTGTTGTTGTTGACTTTGGGAAGGAACTTCAGATTTGGTATGATCCATTATTAGAATACCAAATGTATCGGAAAATGATTTGTCGGCACGTTTCTGCGATAATTCCTCATTGTTGGTAAGTAGACCACAATTGATGAGGTATACGGGTGTATTCTGTTGTTGTTGTTGCTGTTGTGAATTGGACGCATCCGAAATACGTTTAGCACATAGAACAACATTACAATTACTACAGATGCTAAGCTGCCATGTTTGTGGTATATTATCGGATTCGGAAATATCCAATGTAAGACTGTAGATTAAATCTCTTTGACTGATGGAATTAATGGTCAGGTCTGAAACTGGACCAATGGCCTGAAATGAGAAAAACAATTGAGAAATGTTTTAGTCAAATATCAGTCAAAAGAGGTAGAAGCGTTTTTAAGATCGACCGGGTCGAAATTTTTATATACTCCACCACCATGGTGGAGATATCTATATCGATCAGAACTTGTATGTGGTAAATTTTTGTAGAAAGATGTAACACTCAATAAAAAAACTATTACCAATTCGTTTGAAAAACGGGATCAAAAGTCGGAATTATGGCGGGTCCCCCTTATTCGGAGCTTATGCAAAGAGCCTTACTGTCGCTGTCACGCTGGACCAAAGCGAACGGCCTTGATGTAAACCCGACAAAGACGGAACCGGTAATGTTCACTAGGAAACGTAAGCTAGGCGTCTTTGCTCCACCAACACTGGATGGAGTGCAGCTTCATCTGTCGCCCCAAGCAAAATACCTTGGCACAATGGTCAATTACGATGGAATAAGAACGCCGAGGAACAGGCGAAGAGAGGACTGATTTCCCTCTCCATATGAAAAAGTTGGGGCTAAAACGATCGACTATACACTGGTTGTATAACACAGTGATGAGGCCCATCCTTTCCTATGGTGCTCTTGTTTGGTGACACTGCTAGCGCCACAAGTCGACATGCAGCAAACTAGGCAAGGTGCAAAGAGCTGCCTCGATTCTAATAACTGGAGCCGCGAGAAGCACTCCACACACAAGCAGCTCTGAATGCAATGCTGAACATAAAGCCTCTGTGCCTCAGCATTAAGTGTCAGGCCGCACGTAGCGCCCTAAGGCTGCGTGAACAAAACCTCTGGCGATGTTGTACCTTTGGGCATGGTTGTATTGTTATCCCTAGTAGAAACCGGACTGGAACCGTAGCAACCCTCCTCTGGACGGTCTGGCTTTCTACACAGACGGATCCAAGATGGAAGAAGGAACAGGGGCTGGCGTCTACTGTGAAAGGCTAGGCCTTGAGCTTATCTAGAAGCTGGATAGCAACTGTAGTGTTTTCCAAGCTGAAATCTTCGCTATTTGGAAGGCAGCGGAATTGATAAAAAGTCTGGATGCAAAGATCGTTGAACCGGTGACTATCTTTGTGGAGAGCCAGGCAACTCTTAAAGCCATCAAATCCTGTAGTATCAAATCTGAGGTCGACCTCGAGTGTAGAGCAGTTTTGGAAACACTCACTTACAGCTATCGGCTGTGTTGGGTACCAGGACACCGTGATGTCATGGGTAATGAAAAACAGACGAATTATCTAGAATTAGACAATTAGGGCATTTCAATCTACATATCTAGCAATCGATAATATTTTTCGAAACTTTGAACTTCTTCGACGAAAGAGCCTAGGAACTTTGACAAAACGAACCTAGGTACAATGTGTCAAGATCTATTTGGCCGACTCTGTCTACCAAGAGGACAAACTCACTGTTGAACCTGAGCAAAGCTGAAATAAGAGTAATGAGAGGATTCATTACTGGTCATTGCAATATCAGGACCTTTACCAGTAAATGGGACCAAGATGTTACTGATTACTGCAGACTCTGCGTTGACGAGGAGGAGACGGAGACAATTGAACATCTCCTGTGTCGATGTTCAGTTCTGGCCTACAGACGGCACAGACTAGGGGGTGCTCACTTTCCACCGTCTCTAAGCTGTTTTTCAACTATGGGACCTACTTTAATCCACAACATCCACATTAGAATCCTAAATTGGTTAGAAAAGAGCAACATTAGCACGTAATATATATTTCCGTCCAATTTCTGTAGCCATCGACACTATTAACTACTTCCTCCTTAATACTTTTTTTTAGTTTCTTATTCTTCCTTTCCCGAAGTATCTGGCATATGCTATAGTTTTTAATAAATATTTACCAAATTTCTTAACAATCCTATAATACATAAAGAGCAGCATGTTGGACCAATTTATTTGCGACACAACTAATTGACTGCGAATGGTAAATTGTTGTTATCGTCATTTTAGTTTCTATGATCGAATTGTTTTTGTAAACAAATAGGAATGCAAAGGCAAAAATTAACAAATTACCAAAATAAAACTGTTTTTTTTTCAAAGATGATGATGTTGTTTATTTAGAAAGATAAACACAAAGAAGTGTGAAAAAATAAATAAATGTGTATTTTTATATTATAATATAGTATATATATATATACATCGTAAGTCAAATAATTTAGTGTAAAATAAAATCGGTGTCATGTTAGGATAGATGAAAATGAAAGGAAAAATCGAAAAAAACATTAGGCCTTAGGACGAGATTTCGATTTTCGAAATACATTATCATGAATTTGCACTTATTTAGAACTAACAACAGGTAGGAAAATATTATTTCCTTGGGTCAAGACAAGGGCTTACAACATATGTACATTTATATATATATATATATATGTAAATCTATACCCAATATGAAAAAAAAATAAAAAAACTATATGCAACAACAATAGAAAAGGTAAAAAACAATAATACGGCGAGACGTGTGTACAAATAAGCCAAATGTTCAGCAAATATAAAAAAACTACAGACAAAACAACGAGAATGAGTAAAGTGAAAAACAAAAAATAAATAAATAAAACGTAAACAAGAGTTTGTAGCAGCAGCAGCAGACCGACCCCACCATCCATATGTCGCTAGAATACTCGCCGCCCATATATATACACATGTACGAATCTATATATGAAGTGTGGTGTGTGGACTAATAGAAATAGATATGTTTGTATAAAGAATTGTTTTCACATCCAACCATCCATCCATATGAAAAAAACGACCAATAACAAAAAAAAAACTACTCAGAATATATCAACAACAAAAAATTGGTTTGGCGAAAATCGAAAAATAAAAACATGAGATTAATAATTAAAATTAAGCACGTTTCATTTTTTTAATATGTGTATATTCTAGTTCATGTTTAGAGACATACATTGTTCCTTTATATGTATATTTCCGTAGATATCAACACTATTCGAAGAAGCTTGTAGCCTAGTTTCACAATTTTTTTGTTAATTGTTTTATTATTTCACCCTTTCGAATTAATGGAGAATAGCTTATTTAGTCAAAAAGAAAAGAAGCCATTATTTTTAGGAGGAAGGTGAGAATAGTTTCGATGGCTAAAGAAATTGGACACAACCACTTTAGGTTTTTTAATGATGTTGTAGATTAAAGCAGGTTCTATAGTTGAGAAGAAACTTAGAGACAGTGGAAAGTAAGCACCCGCTAGTCTGTGCCTAAAAAACTGGACAGCGACACAGGAGATGCTCAGCTATCTCCGGGTCCTCCTCCTCAGCACAGAGTCTGCAGTAATCAGTAACATCATGGTCCCTTTTACTGGTAAAGGTCCTCGATATTGCAATGACCAGTAATGACTCCTGTTATTACTCTAATTTCAGCTTTGCTCAGGTTCAACAGTGAGTATGTCCTTTTGGTAGACAGAGTGTGTCCATTTGCACCTAGTGTCGCTGTGCCAGTGTTCATTGACTCGTTCGTCGAAGAACACATCAAAATTCCGAAAGAGAACAGGATTTGATGGCTTTAAGAGCCGCCTGACTATCCACAATGATAGTCACCGGCTTTTTATCAATTCCGCTGCCTTCCAAATAGCGAAGATTTCAGCTTGGAAAACACTACAGTTGCTATCCAGCTTGTTGATAAGCTCAAGGCCTAGCCTTTCACAGTAGACACCAGCCCCTGTACCTTCTTCCATCTTGGATCTGTTTGTATAGAAAGCCACGCCGTCCAGAGGAGGGTTGGTACGGTCCCAGTCGTCTCTACTAGGGATAACGACATCTATATCGTCAAATCTCAGAACTGGTGATATATAGTCTATATATAGATTTGATATTACAGGATTTGATGGCTTTAAGAGCCACCTGACTATCCACAAAGATAGTCACCGATTCAAGATAGTTCGATATCTGCATCACGACTTTTTATCAATTCCGCTGCCTTCCAAATAGCGAAGATTTCAGCTTTGAAAATACTACAGTTGCTATCCAGCTTGTAGATAAGCTATATCGTCAAATCTCAGGACTGGTGATATATAGTCGCTTAGATTTACGCGTTGGTCCAATGTCATACCTAGTTCGTTCAAGATATAGCCATAGATTTTGTTCATGTAGCCTTATGACACTACCCGCGGCCTGACACTTAATTCTGAGACCCAGAGTGTTTCTCGCGGCTTCAATTATTAGAATCGAGACGGCTCTTTGTACCTTGTCTAGTCTCGAGTACCTCTTGTTACTCTTTTCCTGATTTTCGTAACCCGACCCTGAGCTTAACTTGTTCCAAATCATCAATTAAAATTCCTATTTCTTTGCTAGCTTGACGACTCTTTCCAGCCTAGTCTAGTTCGTCGATATTCTTGCAATGGCACATTGCAATAATTATTGCAACAGGTATATGTATTCATTCCATCTCCATATACCACTCTCAATTACTCCTTAAATAAATCCACCAAAAAATAATAAACAAAATTAATCATCATCAATAATTACCTGTTTAAAAAAATCCATGCATTGTGAATAGAAAATGAAATTTCGTGGAAATTTCTGCAGGAAAGCCTGTCGAAAAGCATCGGTCAACGAATAGGCAGGAGGTGCTCCTTGCTGTTGTTGGTTATTGGCAGTGGCTGCAATAAAATTTAAACATTTGCACGACAACATCTTCTTTCTCAAAAGAACTAAAAGGGGCGAGCAGCAGCGGCGAGTAAACAGTAAAAAAACAAACACTGGACGATTGACTCTCTCACGCACGCACACACACAGCAACGATAATCTCTTGTTTTTTTGGATATTTATTTATTATTCTTTGTTATGTATATTATATATATGTATTATTTATATGGCCACTTTATTATTCTAATTCTATTTTCTTTTGTATAGAACTTATTTACTTGAAATTTTTTTTCTCTTGTGCGTTGTTGTTTCTTTGTTTTTCTTCTTCTTTGCTCTTCTTTCTTTTTCGGTTGGATTCTTACACAGCACAACGTATATTCTTTTTTTGTTCTTAGCAAAATTGCGTAAAAGTATATTTGTATTATATGTTATAAGTTTGCAAACAATTTATATATTTTATTAATTATTCACATCAAATTGTTCTTCGATTAGGAAAATTTTATAATCTATTTTATATTTAATCTCCTCACGTTTTTTGCGTCTCCCCTTCGAAAATAAACTCGTTTCTGTCGTTTCTGTTTCACACGAACGATGAACGAGTACACAAAATGATGATAACAAGGTAGATATACAAGGTAGCCGCATCGGCGAATTTCTACAACAAACATCGGTTGTTGTATTTTGATATGTCAAAAATATTTTGCCAAAACAAACAGATTGACAAGATTGGCTCGGCGATATGTCAAATATGAGAAACAGTGACGACCGGCAGAAATACATTTACATGGACCAAAGTATTGGAGATATGTCAAATATGACATGTGCATGACATATGCAAGGAACAAAGCCTAATACGTTTAAATCAATATTTTATATTAATAGGTTTATTTGACAATAATTCAATCCAGTCCAATAATTTGTAACAATTTGTACAAATAGTTACTGAATTTTTTTGATAACTTAAAATTTCAGTAAATGAGTGGTTAAGTGGCCGTTGGTGAAGCGGCTCATCAGGCATATTGGGCTATGTGACTTTACAAAGGTCGTATGTCGATAACTTGTATTTATTTCGCCCTGATGCGAACTTGCATATGCGAATTAAATTCAAATTCGTCAAGGTGCGACATTTGTCTTTATTCTAAAAACAGTCGTTTTTCAAATCAGTTTTTTGTTGTAGCGATGGATAATTAATCATTCAAATGATCACTGCCCTCACACGCAAAATTCAAATAACAAAGATTTTTCAATAATTTCACATGAGCTAGCAAGTTCTTTCAACATAAGTTACTGAGTAATTTTTACTGGAAAAATTATCGTACAATCCTAATATAATACTGAAATTTTAAAAACTACAACCTTTTTTCCACACAAAATATCGTGTTATTTCCTAAGTAGAAGAAATGTGGTATTAAATGTTGAACAATCTATTAATTGAATTATTAGCGTTATCTTAAATATACTAATTCGATTATATTCACTGCATGGATGCTAGCTATCATGTAGATAGTCGTTCTTGCCAAAGAGCTTGGGATAAGTGTTTGGAATCTGCGACCATATACAGTGGTGGTCACAGAATTAAAACATTTACTGTGGTAAACATTTTTTGATCCGCCTTCGATTCGTTTGAATTATTTTTGAAAATTTTTTAATTCAGAACACTTCGATATACTGCACTTAAGAGATTTAGTGTGAAAATAGAAACTTTCTGCGTGCAATTTTTCCATAAATAACGGTTTTTATGAAAATACATCGACTTTGAAGTGGCCATATAATTAAAACATTGTGTGGGATTTTTTACTTTACTGCATTTTTTGAAAATATTTTTAGAAAATCTCTTTAATTTAGTTAAATTATGAAAACTAAGTACCGATAAAATCATTTCCAGACAAATTTTTTTGAAAAAATCTGTAAAATCTATAAAAATTGCCAACCATTTGTACAATACACCTTACATTCAGAAAATCACCCTTATTATAGAAAATAAATATCCGAATGCACCAGAAATTGCTAGAATTAGTTGAAAACAATAAATAATTCTCAAAATAAATAAATATTTGAAATAAAAACTCAAAAAATGGGAATTAACCTAAAGTAACGATGCAATTTCAATAGCCTTTACTGAAGAAGGCCGGAATATTTTTGCAGTATGTGAGAAAAAATCGATTGATATTGGTATTTATTATACCAAATCGACTGTTCGAGTAGTACAGAATATATTTTATCATAAAATTTATCTGTCAGAACAGAACGAACAGAGATCAACGCCTAGATTGACGAGTAAAAGTTTCAAGCACATAGCAGTATTTTTTATGGTCAACTCTTGACCCTTTAAATCTATTGAACATGACAATATTTTTCCAAAATAATATTTTTTGAATCGAATAACTTCCACTTAATCTATTTTAGTATCATGGAAGTAAAAATTTTACAGTTTGACAAATATTTGAAGTTTTGTGTTGAACATCAAAAATGCTGCTGTGTGCTTGAAACTTTTACTCGTCAATCTAGGCGTTGATCTCTGTTCGTTCTGTTCTGACAGATATATTTTATGATAAAATATATTCTGTACTACTCGAACAGTCGATTTGGTATAATAAATACCAATATCAATCGATTTTTTCTCACATACTGCAAAAATATTCCGGCCTTCTTCAGTAAAGGCTATTGAAATTGCATCGTTACTTTAGGTTAATTCCCATTTTTTGAGTTTTTATTTCAAATATTTATTTATATTGAGAATCATTTATTGTTTTCAACTAATTCTAGCAATTTCTGGTGCATTCGGATATTTATTTTCTATAATAAGAGTGATTTTCTGAATGTAAGGTGTACTGTACAAATTGTTGGCAATTTTGATAGATTTTACAGATTTTTTCAAAACATTTTTATCTGGAAATGATTTTATCGGTGCTTAGTTTACATAATTTAACTAAATTAAAGAGATTTCCTAAAAATATTTTCAAAAAATGCAGTAAAGTAAAAAATTCCACACAATGTTTTAATTATATGGCCACTTCAAAGTCGATGTATTTTCATAAAAACCGTTATTTATGGAGAAATTGCATGCAAAAAGTTTCTTTTTTCACACTAAATCTCTTAAGTGCAGTATATCGAAGTGTTCTGAATTAAAAAATTTTCAAAAATACTTCAAACGAATCGAAGGCGGATCAAAAAATGTTTACCACAGTAAATGTTTTAATTCTGTGACCACCACTGTATGTGGATATCAATGCGGCTCTAAAGCCAATAAAGTCACGGACAATAAATTCGAAATTAGATCTTGAACGTACATTGGCTTTTTACGATATAACGATAGACATTTAAAAACGTTTCTCCGAAATATATCCCACCATTATTATTCATAGACAAGCAAACTTTCTAACGGTATCTCGCGAACCGATACGACAGGCAGTTTAAACCTCTACCGAGGAGGATAAAAACTATTACCCTTACATTCACAGTTTCTGACCTTGACGCACTTTTAAGTGGTCGGGCCAAGTTGACCGCTTCCTGATATACGATCAACTTCGTGCCCTTACGATACAATATTTAAAAATCTTTATTTCTGTTAGACGCTGCTCTGTCGTATTTAGAATTAAATCGTTCTGCCCCATTGCTTGTTCATTTTAGTTTTAGAGTTTTCCATCAGTATTCAGTTATTTGTAAGCAGGAAAATATGTACAGAGCCTCTACTCCGAACTTCGCTAAATATGATTAAGAAATTCCCTTGCTTTAGATAATATCAGAACATAATGTTGTTGTTGATGATGGTGCAACTAAATCTCCAGCAAATGCCGCTGTGGCCAATGACAGTGCCAGCTTTGCAGATGAATTACGCAGTCAATTCAAAGCTTTCGCATCAGCATTTGAATCCGAATTTGATTCCTTTAAGTCAGATATTCGCAACTATGTCCAAGAAATGGAAAAACGCGTTTGTGATACAATGTCTTCTCTTGAGCGGGAATTTAATAGCCGTGTTAAAAAAGTTGAAGAAGACATACTAAGCTGTCTAGCTGTTACCAAACAACTAGAGACAACATTTAAAAACAATGTTAGCGAACTACAAACTCATAATGATATATTGCAGAGAAGACTCAACCGGGCTGACATAGTCATCAACGGTTTACCAGATGGCATTCGTGATTTAAGACAACCTATAACAAAAATATTTGCATTTTGCAACGTCACGGTATCTTCTGCCGATATACAACACATTTGCTACATGTCGAAGGGCAAATCTGTGCTGGTAAAATTGAACTCAGTCTACCTACGAGACACAATTATGGCAAACTATCACAAGAGCAATCAAATTTTATTAAATGATATTGTTGGTGGAGATGTGAATAGTAGGGTTTATCTTAATGACCATTTGACCCAAACATCATCCAAGCTATTATACCTATGTCGTAGGTTAAGAAGGCGGGGGGCCCTATCATTATTCAAACTAATAAATGGTGATAAACCAAAAGTATCGGTCACATTAGCAAATGGAATGTTGGATGAATTGGATATGAATCAGTGCGCTCATTTGCTAGACGTCAGCTGCGGAAATGTTTCGACTTCTGAACCGAGTAGTGCGGCTATATCTACTTAATTTATAATTTGTTGATAATTACCATTTAATTCACTTTTAATTATTATTTTTTATAATATTTCCTGGTGTTAATCATATAATATATAATTACAATTGTCAATACCCACTATGGATCTCAATAATATAGGTGATATTTTTCATGACAATCGATATTTGCATGCCCAATTTTTCGGATTAAAATCCAATTTAAATATCTGCCATTTTAACGCCCAAAGCTTCCATATTGTTCCAAATTCATCAAAGTTAGCAGAAATTCAAAATATTATAGAAGGGAGCCTCTCCGACATTGTCGGAGTAAGCGAAACATGGCTTAAGCCTCACTTAAATACTGTCAATATTTCCGGATATACATTATACAGAAATGATCGACCCAATCGTCGAGGCGGTGGAGTCGGTTTGTTTGTGTCCAATGCTATATCATCTAAATTAGTTTATACAGGCAGAAGTTATGGTGTTGCGGAAAGTTTGTTTATTGAAATTATGGTAGGGACAAGTAAAGTCCTGGTTGGAATAGCTTATTTGCCTACAGGTGATTTTGATTCCTTCGAGACCGATATCTCTGATCTAATTGTTCGTTATTCCAACATCATTATAATGGGTGATTTTAACAACAATCTCTTCGATGTTACAAAAGCTCATAACATACGTCGGTCATGCTTGAGAATGGGTCTCTCAGTTCTGCATAACTCGCGACCAACACATTTCGATCCATCCCATCAATCATTTTCATTAATAGACTATTTTTTAACTTCAAACCCTAACCGCATGGTACGTAGTGGACAGTTTATATGTCCAGATATTTCGAAGCACGCTTTCATCTGTATCTCAATGGATTTGTCTGTCAACAGAGAACAATATACTCATGAATACGTCGACTACAACAATGTCAATGAGAGCGATTTGCACTATGTAGCCTCCTCGTTGGATCTTTCGAATATGTTCAATACAACGAATGTTGATGCCCAATTAGACATTCTGATGAATGGAATTTGGCAGCTACATTCAGTATTTCCAAAGAAAATATTCAGAAAATCATTCAATAGAGACAAATGGATAAATTCCCCCGTTATTCGTTACCATCAATCTATTGCAGATTTGGCATATAGTTCTTATCTTTTAGATAAAAGTACTCAAAAATGGCAAATTTACTGCAAAGCAAGAAATCGAGCCAAGTCCATTAAGAGGAAACACAAGCAGCTTTATCATGCTTCACTTTTTAATACCTGCACTAGTTCTAAAAATCTTTGGAGTATAATCAGGAAAAATGGTTTAATTGATAAAAATTCTACTAGGGAAAAACAGCTAACCATAGAAGATCTCAATTCTTTAAACACTTCTTTTGTTAGCAATCAGCTAGATGTTGATACTAACATTGATAATACCCTAGATATGTTAACTGCTAATGACGGGTTCTCATTTCAATGCATTTCATCCACCGATCTTTATTTAGCTTTTTCAGCCGTCAAATCAAATGCACCAGGAATTGATGGTCTCCCTCTAAAATTTTTTAAAATTATTTTCCCGTACATTTCTTCGTACTTCTTACATTTCACAAATACCATCATCATGACCTCATCGTTTCCAAAAGAGTGGAAAATAGCTAAAATTAACCCAATCAGGAAGAAGGACTCGACTGGGGAAAATTACAGACCAATAGCTCTGCTTCCTGTATTATCAAAAGTAGTGGAATACGTTTTAAAAAAACAGCTTGATAATTATTTAGAGAACAATAATATGCTTGATGATTGCCAATGTGGCTTTCGTAGTCATCGAAGCACGTCGATGTTACTGGTAGGCCTAACCGACTCAATAAGAAGAAATCTTTGTGAGCAGAATGTTTCGATATTACTATCTCTAGACTTAGAGAAAGCCTTCGATAAAATTGATTATAGCATATTAATAGGAAAATTAATAAATTTCTATGATTTCAGCCCTAACGCCTGTAAATTGATTCATTCATACTTAAATGAAAGATATCAATGTGTTTCCATGCAGGGTATTCTCTCTGATGTATTACCTGTAAAAAGTGGTGTTCCTCAAGGTTCTATCTTGGGCCCAATGTTTTTTATTATGTTTTTAAACGACTTATTTAGCAGTATTCGTTGTTATTGTACTCCTTACTCATATGCGGATGACATACAACTTTTATTTAAAGCATCTATAGATAGCCCCGATGTCCTTCTTGCTAAATTTAACTGTGTTATGAATCTGCTGTATGTATGGATGAATTCCAACCGGTTAATTGTTAACCCTAAAAAAACAAATGCTTTAGTTTTTCCTAGTAGTGCTCACTCTAATTTATCACTCACTTATAACTGTCAAATAATTAACATCGTCAGTAGCATAAGATGCCTTGGTATTATTATTGACGATAAGCTAACATTTGATAGTCATATTGATAATGTAGTCACCCATACACATTTAACATTACGACAACTTTATAACACGGATTTAATTCTACCCCGCAATATAAAGTTACAACTGGTGCACTCACTAATAATGTCTCATATACTGTACTGCATTGAAATATTCTCTGGCACAACCAAAACAAATATGAAAAGGATTAAGCTATCGATTCACAGAGTTGTTCGTTATCTTTTTTCGCTTAAAAAATTTGACCATGTTAGCACTAAAGTTAAAGAATTTCTTGGTTGTCATTTTTGGAGATTTATAGACTGTAGAACATTAATGCTGTTTTATAATGCTACTAAAAATCAAAGTCCTGATTTTCTACTACAAATGTTTCCATTCTGTCGGTCAAGCAGAACAAACCAATTAATTGTTCCAAGAGCTATCGGTCAAATGAATAAATCATTTCAGGTACGAATTGCCAGAACTTTCAATAAGCTCCCGCATTCCCTAAAGCAATTTTCATTATCAAGCAGCACATATAAATTAAAAATAATAGACCACTACGGTTCCACTTAATTATCTGTACTCTATAAATATGATTTATAATGAACCCTTTCCGCAATACCTTCGAAATGGAAAATCGGGTATGCTTAAATTGATTTTATGTCTAAAATATCTAAACAAATTATAATATTATTTACTAATGTTTTTGGAGTAGTTCTCAATTTTTCTACCTAAACTAAAGTATGACATCTTTTTTTATAATATACAAATTTAAATTCTTATATTTTATACAATGCTGTTTATTACTAAATATTGAATATGTGATATTAATACACTTACTTGAGTAGTTAGCCACTTGCCAAATATTGAAATATATTATTATTTTTAGAATAATACCTTCTAAGATATCATTAAGAAATCTTGTTAAATGGAGTAGTATAGTTTGCAATTTAAATGAAATCGGCCTTAATGGCTTCAAATTGCATTTTTGGAATAAATAAATAAATAAATAATAGGTTTGAGAGTATATTGTAATAATACCATATACAATGCATAGTTCATAAATATTCCCTCCTGCACCAAACGGCAACAACAACAGCAATTTAATAAGGCAACAAATTCACAATAATTAAAACATATACTTTAATAAAAACTTACCGCAACTAGAGCTATTAAGGTATCCAGATTTGGGTCGCGCTTTTTAGCCGAATCCAACTCAGCATTCAATTGTACAGCATCTTTTAGAAAATCATGGAATGCAGAAGACATTGCCAATGATGAAGCACTTTCAGCTAATTCATATTCTAAAAATAAATAAAATGTAATCCAATATCTTCTCTTAACAGACATTATGTGAACATACCAATTTTTTGCAACAAATAAATGGTGGGTAACAACTGTTTTTTGTAATTCATTTTCCACACCTTAAAACAGTCCTCATCACTATGTAAGAGACACGAAAGGCAACCATTCGTTTCAATACTGCTCTTAGTAGGATTCTCAATACTGCGTAGGAGTGTAAGGAAGAGATTTGCATGTTTATTGCAATTCCTAATGAATTTTTGCTATATTTGAAGAATAAATATTAATAATAAATATTTCTGTTAAAAGAATTAAAACACATACCAAAAACATTTCCGAACTTCTAACTAAAGATTGTTGGCAATCTCGGGGTAAACTAGGATAGTGAGCCTTCAATGCATTATATATTTCAAAGAACTCATTTTGATTCAATTGTATTCTAAGGAGATAAAATAAATGAAAAGAAATTATTGTTAACATTTGGTATATTTGTATGAAAATAAAATACATACCTTTGATCCGTGGCCACATTCAAAATCTTTTCAATGTACTCGGTTACAAAGCGAGAGTAACTTTTTATCTCTAAATTTGGAAGCATTAAATTTTGCCACACTAACAAAAAATATAGAAAATTACAAATTAGTCAGTCTCCTTTTTGCATAATGAAATTGCAGCTTACCTCTTATGCCCACCATCAGATTTTCATAGCCTCCTTGACCTATTGCCCACAATATACTTAAGCAGATATTGCTACGATTTTGATAGGAATGTTTTAGCATTGCGGTACTGGCCATATTTGAGGAACAAATTTGTGGCCAATTTCTAGCTATTAATTGTAACATAAACTGGAAAGATAAAATAAATATCGATAAGTATGAAGAAATGAACCTGAATTGGCTGGTAATAGTCGAAACGAACATTCATATTTAGTTTTAAATCGATAAAAAGTTTTTTTTATAACACTATATTTACATTAGAACTTTTAGCCGGGTTAACCTCCTCTATGAGGATTTATTTGACATATAGGTAATGGAATTGACAATAAGATCTACTGGATTTAATAAATCCGGTACAATGTAAACCTACTATAACTTTATTTCGAATTTTACAATTTTATAAATGAATATAAATTTGAATATCATTGACTTACTTTGTACCCTACAACAGGTAAATTGTTATTTAAATCAGTACACATACTCTCCAATAGAGTATAATGGAAAAAGTAATTTAGATTTTCTTCACCCTCCGATGACAAGAAGTCAATTAATGTTTGTTTAAATTCGGATGATGCTAAATTTCCGGGATATGATGTAGAGCGACCAGAAAAAACAGGATCACATTCAAATTGTAAATTCGAATTTATATAACCGGTTATCTGAAACCAAAACAATACAAATAACGTTAAACTATTAAAGGTAAACGATTATTCAATTTATGAACTTACCGCTTTTAACCAAGTTAATTTCGCACCGGGATATAACAATTGGAAATGTTCTAATTGAATGGTAAAATCTTTTGGAGTTAATGCTTTAAAAGCTTGGTCCAAACTTTTCGGCTTTGGTGGCTGTTTGGGCTGGTCGGATTTCGCTTTCTTTGTATCAGTTTGATCTTTACTCTTGGCGACTGTTTTTTTGGGCGTTGATGTTTTCGATTTCGTACTTGTATTTGATTTTGAAGGGGAAACATTTTTGCTACCAGCCTTGCCGCGTTCATTGAGCAATTTTCGAATTTGATGGGAAGGCACTGAAAATAAAAATAATATATATTAAAACTCATAATACACAATATGTAATAACCTGTTGCCCAAAAATATAAACTGTCCCCTATTTTTAAAAAGTACATATATCGTTCATATAAAATTCGACATTACATTTTTATGCCATTAACAAGAAATTGTTTTACTAATAGCACAAACCCCCTATTTGTTTAAGGAAAAAATCATAAATTAAACAGAGGTTACACAATTTAGTATAATATATTCAAACTTAGCTTATATTTGATTGTGTATCAGAAAAAAACAAATCTAGTTTTATTACAGCAATTGCTGATGTGGCATCATTTACAACAATTGGTGCATCATTACACAGATATTGCGAATATTAGTTGTATGAATACGAATTTATTATGAACATGAAATCTTCCTCCCCTATTAATGTTTCAAAATTATTTCGGAAAATAACGATATTATTTCATTTTGGAATTAATTAAAAACTGCCGGCTGATTACAATAAACAGGTTTCTGGACGCCGTTAAAATCCGTCGAATAAGCGACATTGAATGGACACACAATAATAGTTTGCCCTTTATGCACTTTCAGTAATGGAATGTAGAGAAATATTAATTCAATTTCCAACTAAAAGGAAAAATAATAACTCATTGTTTTGTTTACAACTTATCAGAATATGGACACATACAAACACCCATTTATATACGTACATATTTTATCTAATTTCGGTTTCAGTGCTTCTTCACGCTTCTTTTCTTTGTGGGCCACAACCTTTTTCTGGAGATTTTTAAATTTCTTCGATTTTGTTACAGTTTCTCATTGACCATTATTGTTGTTGGACATCTTTGAAGTAGATTGGAATTTATAATTATGGAATGCAATAGAAATGTATCGGAAAAAAAAACTTAAGAAATGCACTTGACTATGGGTTCAAAAACAACTGTTTTGTATCCGACCATCTGTTAAATTTTATCTAATAATATTTCTCATGGTTGGCAACATTGCACATTGAATTCAAGTAGAATTTACCCATTTTGTCAGTTAATCGTGCCATGGTATAAACTATGCACTTTGACAGTTAATCGGATAGTTAGCTGCGCTAAATGGAGTTCCAATTTATTGTGCCATGAGTTCATGCAACACTGGTTTTTGCACACAAATCATACTACATTTAGGCTATAGCTTTTATCGTGATAATGTACATATATTATCTCGATTTACATATAATAATATGTCAATTTGCTTCAAAATTTCAAAATCGCTCTCAGAGTATCAAAAAATTTCAAAAATTCGTGAACGCAAATCTAGTAAATATGCCAAAATTAGATGGCAATACTTCCAAATTAAAATAATTTCAGTTTTCTTAAATTTGGTTCAATGTTTTACCAGTTTTGTGGGTTCAGGAACGGTTTTCGAGTAAAAAGTTGCAAAACTTGTAAAATTAGTAGATTCCCTTAGGTTCTGGAACGGAGCTAAAATAAAAACGACGACTGAAAAAATTGAAAAACGTTCCACCTGCTAACGAATGGGAGGAGAAGACAAAATGGACGATAAAGATGAACTCAAAATGGTATAACCGAAAGTTTACGAATGAGGTGGGATGGAGACTAATCGATTTATCGAATTTTTGCATTGAAAAGTCAAAAAGTCGAAGTCTACTTTTGATCTTTGAGGAAATCGTAAAGTCGATTTTTCAAGATCGACTTTCGAATTTCATTATAAATACTTGTGGTCTGTTCCCGTATTGCAAGAATCTACTACTTTTTACTACGATAACAAAATTTCCTTTATGATATCGACAAAAATAGTAAAAACTAGTAGATTCTTGCAGTACGGGAACAGACCATCGATTTATTACAGCAAACCCTTTTTTTAAAAATTGTCCATTCCAGAACACAACAAAATTTATATAAAAAAATCAAATTTTAATCGATTTTGGATCAGCTTACCGGTAGCAGTTGGACATTGAACATCAGCTAGAATGCTGAGAATTCCAAACCTCCTCTTGTTATCCTGAGGATCATGGTTCGCTAGTTTTTCTTTTAGCTCAGAAATGCCGATGTTTTTTTTCATTTATTTATTTATTTTATTTCATTCATAATACAAAAGCCTGCTGGGCCTATTTACTGTAGTAAAAGCATTATTAAAAACCTGATAGTCTAAAATACATTTTTTATTTACAAGTTTAATGGTGAGATTGCACTATCAAAGCACACGCTCTTGCGTTCATGACGAATCAACACAATATTAATATTTATTGTTTGCAGTTGTAGCTACCACATAAAAATCCAAAGATACAGGCATCATTCATACACACTGATGCAAATTGGATGTCCACCAAGTTGCAAATTTTCATTAATATTATAAATAAAATTTTTATTTTCTTTCAAGCAATCATTTTAATTTAATTTTTGGATCAGCCAAACACAAATTATTCAAAACATTTTTTTAATTTGCAAAGTTCAATTTGAAATTACTTACTCAGCGTGGTTTTACATTTATCGGGATAAATGTGCCAAAACAAAAATTAGATTTTTTTATTATTCGTGAATACATATACGCTTAAATTATAACATATATTATTTATGCAAATAACTGGTATAAATATTGGCCAATATTTCTCGATAATTATGATTTATTATCATTTGAAGTACAATTTTAGCTACCTTTTCGTACTTTTTTGTTCCTAACTGTGGTAATGTTTTCCAACACAATTCACAATTTACCACTGAGAGAGAGAAATTCTCAACACCGATCCCGATAAATGTAAAACCACGCTTAGCTGGCTTGTTACAGAACGGTTGTTCCACAAGCCGAGCTTAAAAAAGATTTCCAACCGCGTCGGTCTTGTGCGCATCACCTCCAATTTAAAAGACCTTCTAAGATGTTGTTTTCTACTTGGTCTTTCCATCTAATTCGTGGCCTTCCCCTTCTACGGGAACCATCAGTAGGCTCGCTTTTATATGCCTTTTGAGCTGGGACATTCTCATTCAATTTGAAATAAAGTTGTATAAAAATTACAGAAAATGGAGGAAAATTCGTAAGTAATGCAAAGTTTCATTAAATTAGAAACTAATTCTTTATATTATTAGACAAGTTCCAGAAAGAGGGCAATGTATTGATGCAGGAAGCTTAATTGTTCCCGGGGAACATACCAAATCAATTTTCTTTTATTGTTCATTTTATTTTTAATATTAAATGCAATACAAATAATTGTGTTCTTCCTTTGTTTGTTTCTTTGTTTTAGCGCAAATAAAAATGTTTTTTTTTTTTTTTGAATCCGCTGTTTATTTGCTGAATCTTACTAAATGCTGTCTGTTTACTTTTCTCAGTATTATTGCAAAAGAGAGTAAAAACGGCTTACTCTCTGAACTAGAACTTACTGCGTAAATGTTACAGGAAAAGTAACCAGACACACCATATGTTGAATTTATACAGCATTATTCTGGATATTCGCTAGCGAGATTTCTAGCATGTAAACAATTTTTCGCTTTCACATTCTCGCCTTATTCTGGACGTCAATTCCACGTGAATGTACTAATCTTATTCTGAATGAAGTTCGAAAGCGAAAAAATCCGCTTTGGGGAAAAATTGGTTATTCTGGATTACAGGGACTAGGAGAATGAGATGACATTTTGTGCGAAATGCAAAGGGAGCTGACTACAAAAACATAAGTAATAAATATTTTTATGAAAAATATTTACACAATACTTATTCTATGACGGGTTAGAATATTATAAATGATTGTATGCAAATTTTTAACCGGAAAACAACAAATAAAATGCCATTGGAAATCCTATTGATTACGATGCATGCTCAACCAATTATTGCCGCGGAATGTATAAAGGTAATAAAGAATGTTTGAGCCGAGTTTAATGGATTTTGGAGGCGAAATAAAGACATTGAGGATCTGTCCCTCACACATATATACAGTGGTGGTCACAGAATTAAAACTACTGTGGTAAACATTTTTTTAATCAGCCCTCGATTCGTTTGAAGTATTTTTGAATATTTTTTAATTCAGAACATTTTGATATACTGCACGTAAGAGATTTAGTGTGAAAATAGAAAATTATTGCATGCTATTTTTCCATAAATAACGGGTTTTATGAAAAAACATCGACTTTGATGTGGCCATATAATTAAAACATTGGGTGATTTTTTAATTTACTACATTTTTTGAAAATATTTTTAAAAAAAGCTCTTTAATTTAGTTAAATTATGTAAACTAAGCACCGATAAAATCATTTACAGGTAAAAATTTTTGAAAAAATCTGTAAAATCTATCCAAATTTCAAAAAATTTGTACTGTACACCTTACATTCAGAAAATAACTCTTATTATAGAAAATAAAGGTCCGAATGCACCAGAAATTGCTAGAATTAGTAGAAAACAATAAATAATTCTCAAAATAAATAAATATTTGAAATAAAAACTCAAAAATGGGAATTAACCTAAAAGAACGATTCAATTTCGATAGCATTTATTGAAGAAGGCCGGAATGTTCTTGCAGTATGTGAGGAAATATCGATTGATATTGGCATTTATTATATCAAATCGATTGTTCGAGTAGTACAGAATATATTTTATCAAAAAATATATAAGTCACAACATAACGAACAGAGATCAACACCTATGTTGACGAGAAAACGTTTCTGGTACACAGCAGCATGTTTGAAATTTAAATAACAAAAAAGTAACAATTTTTAATAAAAAAATCAATAAATAAAATGTTGAAAAATATTACAAAATTAAATTACAATGGGGCAACACACATTGCAACTTAAATTACAATATGACAACACACATTACAAATTAAATTACAGTATGGCAACACGAATCTTTTTTTTTCAACCACCATTTTTGAAAATTCGAATCCACATCTCCCATTCTTTGCTTCTCCCTATTCATTTAGAATAAAGCGAGAATGTGAAAGCGAAAATTTTTTACATGCGAGATATCTCCCTAGCGAATATCCAGAATAGGCTGCACATTCCCAACTCGATTTAGAAAAGAAAACTTGACAATTCATTAATTTTTCGCGTTTTTAGTAATATTTTAAATCTATGTCAAATTAACAGAACGACTTGTTGTATTTGTTTTTATTTATTCTGACATTATAGCCCACTTGCGCATCAATTAATCATGAACTCCGTGTATGGTCTGCGTAAGAAAAATTAGCTGTTTATTTGGTATTACTTTACGTTACTGCATACACTAATTTGTAAAAGTACGCCGTTGGCGACTATTTTATCACGGCTTCAATGTCTGTCATGTCACACTACTGGACTTTGTTTTGGATTTAGAAGGCTTACAAAGTAAACCTTTCCAACTTACAACATAATAATAATAATTACGATTTAAACTCCATACATAACAAAATGCCTGCCGATGTAATTGGTTATTTGTATGCAGCAACAGTTGCTGCTGGCGGAATTATGGGCTTTGTCAAAGCCGGTTTGTTGTCCGCATTTATCTAGATCAGACACGTAACGACAACAAAAAATCTCTTGTTTTAGGTTCCGTTCCTTCGTTGGGAGCTGGTCTCGCTTTTGGAGCTATATTAGGATTGGGAGCACATTTCAATTCACAGGAACCACCACGTCCCCTATTGCAATTCGGTACATCGCTTGTTTTGGCTGGCGTTATGGGTGCACGATTCCACAAGTCGGGAAAAATGATGCCAGCCGGCATGATTTGTCTGATTTCGATTGCAGCATTAGTACGCAATGTTGTGACATATAATCGTTACTTGCCACTTCCAGGAAGGAATTAAATGATGTACTTTATTTAAATATGTATACTATGGTTAAGAAGTTCATGACATTTAAACACACGCTACCCAGAAGAACAAAAGGAATAAAAAGTCGTCTATTTTATTAAAAGTAGAAATGTGGACATTTATTTATCGGTAACTAATGGATTTTTTCTTTAAGTTTCTAATCGTATTTACAATACGGATGTCAATTGAGATAACCAGCCTTATTCTGGATATTTGCTAGGGAGATATCTCGCATGTAGAAAATTTTCGCTTTCACATTCTCGCCTTATTCTGAATGAATAGGGAGATGCAAAAAATGCGAGATGCTGATTCGAGTTTTCGAAAATGGTGGTTGAAAAAAAGATTCGTGTTGCCATGTCGTAAATTAAGTTGCAATGTGTGTGGCCATATTGTAATTTAAGTTGCAATGTGTGTTGCCCCATTGTAATTTAATTGTGTAACATTTTTCAATATATTATTTATTGATTTTTGTTATTAAAAATTGTTACTTTTTTTCACTACATAATTGTGTGCCTTTTTATTTAATTTTTATATTTTATCTCCCCAAATTCTTAAAGTGGTCAGTTATGTTATGATTTGCTCCTACTCCTTTATTTCTTGCTTCAAATCATGCACACGATAATTTTGAAAAAAAATATTTTTTGTTCTTTCATCATTTTTATTTCAGTTTTTCACTGTTAAGCGGCTCATCAGGCAAATTTGGTTTTTCCATAATTTTTAAAATTGTTTTCTTGAGAGACAGATCCTCACCCAAATGTCTGTATTTCGCCTCCAAAATGCATCAAACTCGACTTAAATATTCCTTATTACCTTCATACATTCTTTGGCAATACTTGGTTCAGCATGCATCGTTATCAATAGGATTTCCAATGGCATTTTATTGGCTGTTTTCCAGTTA
>NW_026873491.1:0-14882 GCF_032173495.1 Musca vetustissima
TATCACAGCTATAGGCGTGGATTTTTTAAACAATATCTTTTCAACAAATATCACAGCTATAGGCGTGGATTTTTTAAACAATATCTTTTCAACAAATATCACAGCTATAGGCGTGGATTTTTTAAACAATATCTTTTCAACAAATATCACAGCTATAGGCGTGGATTTTTTAAACAATATCTTTTCAAAAATTATCACAGCTATAGGCGTGGATTTTGTGAACAATATCTTTTCAACAAATATCACAGCTATAGGCGTGAATGTTTTAAACAATATTTTTTCAAAAAATATTACAGCTATAGGCGTGGATTTTTTAAACAAGATTTTTTCAACATTTATCACAGCTATAGGCGTGGATTTTTTAAACAATATTTTTTCAACAAATATCACAGCTATAGGCGTGGATTTTTTAAACAATATTTTTTCAACAAATATCACAGCTATAGGCGTGGATTTTTTAAACAATATTTTTTCAACAAATATCATAGGCGTGGATTTTTTAAACAATATTTTTTCAACTATCACAGCTATAGGCGTGGATTTTTTAAACAATATTTTTTCAACAAATATCACAGCTATAGGCGTGGATTTTTTTATCACAGCTAAGGCGTGGATTTTTTAAACAATATTTTTTCAACAAATATCACAGCTATAGGCGTGGATTTTTTAAACAATATTTTTTCAACAAATATCACAGCTATAGGCGTGGATTTTTTAAACAATATTTTTTCAACAAATGTCACAGCTATAGGCGTGGATTTTTTAAACAAAATTTTTTCAACAAATATCACAGCTATAGGCGTGGATTTTTTAAACAATATTTTTTCAACAAATGTCACAGCTATAGGCGTGGATTTTTTAAACAATATTTTTTCAACAAATATCACAGCTATAGGCGTGGATTTTTTAAACAATATTTTTTCAACAAATATCACAGCTATAGGCGTGGATTTTTTAAACAAGATTTTTTCAACATTTATCACAGCTATAGGCGTGGATTTTTTAAACAAGATTTTTTCAACACTTATAACAGCTATGGGCGTGGATTTTTTAAACAAGATTTTTCAACATTTATCACAGCTATAGGCGTGGATTTTTTAAACAATATTTTTTCAACACCTATCACAGCTATAGGCGTGGATTTTTTAAACAATATCTTTTCAACAAATATCACAGCTATAGGCGTGGATTTTTTAAACAATGTTTTTTCAAAAAATATTACAGCTATAGGCGTGGATTTTTTAAACAAGATTTTTTCAACATTTATCACATCTATAGGCGTGGATTTTTTAAACAATATTTTTTCAACATTTATCATAGCTATAGTCGTGGATTTTTTAAACAATATTTTTTCAACATTTATCACAGCTATAGGCGTGGATTTTTTAAACAATATTTTTTCAACATTTATCACAGCTATAGGCGTGGATTTTTTAAACAAGATTTTTTCAACATTTATCACAGCTATAGGCGTGGATTTTTTAAACAATATTTTTTCAACAAATATCACAGCTATAGGCGTGGATTTTTAAACAATATTTTTTCAACAAATATCACAGCTATAGGCGTGGATTTTTTAAACAATATTTTTTCAACAAATATCACAGCTATAGGCATGGATTTTTTAAACAAGATTTTTTCAACATTTATCACAGCTATAGTCGTGGATTTTTTAAAAAATATCTTTTCAACAGCTATAGTCGTGGATTTCTTAAACAATATATTTTCAACAAATATCACAGCTATAGGCGTGGATTTTTTAAACAATATCTTTTCAACAAATATCACAGCTATAGGCGTGGATTTTTTAAACAATATCTTTTCAACAAATATCACAGCTATAGGCGTGGATTTTTTAAACAATAACTTTTCAACAAATATCACAGCTATAGGCGTGGATTTTTTAAACAATATTTTTTCAACAAATGTCACAGCTATAGGCGTGGTTTTTTTAAACAAAATTTTTTAAACAAATATCACAGCTATAGGCGTGGATTTTTAAACAATATTTTTTCAACAAATATCACAGCTATAGGCGTGGATTTTTTAAACAATATGTTTTTAACAAATATCACAGCTATAGGCGTGGATTTTTTAAACAATATTTTTCAACATTTATCACAGCTATAGGCGTGGATTTTTTAAACAATATCTTTTCAACAAATATCACAGCTATAGGCGTGGATTTTTTAAACAATATCTTTTCAACAAATATCACAGCTATAGGCGTGGATTTTTTAAACAATATTTTTTCAACAAATATCACAGCTATAGGCGTGGATTTTTTAAACAATATCTTTTCAACAAATATCACAGCTATAGGCGTGGATTTTTTAAACAATATCTTTTCAACAAATATCACAGCTATAGGCGTGGATTTTTTAAACAATATCTTTTCAACAAATATCACAGCTATAGGCGTGGATTTTTTAAACAATATCTTTTCAAAAATATTACAGCTATTTTTGTGAACAATATTTTTTCAACATTTACCACAGCTATAGGCGTGAATGTTTTAAACAATATTTTTTCAACAAATATCACAGCTATAGGCGTGGATTTTTTAAACAAGATTTTTTCAACATTTATCACAGCTGTAGGCGTGGATTTTTTAAACAATATTTTTTCAACAAATATCACAGCTATAGGCGTGGATTTTTTAAACAATATTTTTTCAACAAATATCACAACTATAGGCGTGGATTTTTAAACAATATTTTTTCAACAAATATCACAGCTATAGGCGTGGATTTTTTAAACAATATTTTTTCAGCAAATATCATGGATTTTTTAAACAATATTTTTTCAACAAATATCACAGCTATAGGCGTGGATTTTTTAAACAATATTTTTTCAACATTTATCACAGCTATAGGCGTGGATTTTTTAAACAATATTTTTTCAACAAATATCACAGCTATAGGCGTGGATTTTTTAAACAATATTTTTTCAACAAATATCACAGCTATAGGCGTGGATTTTTTAAACAATATTTTTTCAACAAATATCACAGCTATAGGCGTGGATTTTTTAAACAATATTTTTTCAACAAATATCACAGCTATAGGCGTGGATTTTTTAAACAATATTTTTTCAACAAATATCACAGCTATAGGCGTGGATTTTTTAAACAATATTTTTTCAACAAATATCACAGCTATAGGCGTGGATTTTTTAAACAATATTTTTTCAACAAATATCACAGCTATAGGCGTGGATTTTTTAAACAATATTTTTTCAACAAATATCACAGCTATAGGCGTGGATTTTTTAAACAACATTTTTTTAACAAATATCACAGCTATAGGCGTGGATGTTTTAAACAAAATTTTTTCAACAAATATCACAGCTATAGGCGTGGATTTTTTAAACAATATTTTTTCAACAAATATCACAGCTATAGGCGTGGATTTTTTAAACAATATTTTTTCAACAAATTTCACAGCTATAGGCGTGGATTTTTTAAACAATATTTTTTCAACAAATATCACAGCTATAGGCGTGGATTTTTTAAACAATATTTTTTCAACAAATATCACAGCTATAGGCGTGGATTTTTTAAACAATATTTTTTCAACAAATATCACAGCTATAGGCGTGGATTTTTTAAACAATATTTTTTCAACAAATATCACAGCTATAGGCGTGGATTTTTTAAACAATATTTTTTCAACAAATATCACAGCTATAGGCGTGGATTTTTTAAACAATATTTTTTCAACAAATATCACAGCTATAGGCGTGGATTTTTTAAACAATATTTTTTTCAACAAATATCACAGCTATAGGCGTGAATTTTTTAAACAATATTTTTTCAACAAATATCACAGCTATAGGCGTGGATTTTTTAAACAATATTTTTTCAACATTTATCACAGCTATAGGCGTGGATTTTTTAAACAATATTTTTTCAACAAATATCACAGCTATAGGCGTGGATTTTTTAAACAATATTTTTTCAACAAATATCACAGCTATAGGCGTGGATTTGTTAAACAATATTTTTTCAACAAATATCACAGCTATAGGCGTGGATTTTTTAAACAATATTTTTTCAACAAATATCACAGCTATAGGCGTGGATTTTTTAAACAATATTTTTTCAACAAATATCACAGCTATAGGCGTGGATTTTTTAAACAATATTTTTTCAACAATATCACAGCTATAGGCGTGGATTTTTTAAACAATATTTTTTCAACAATATCACAGCTATAGGCGTGGATTTTTTAAACAATATTTTTTCAACAAATATCAAAGCCTGTATAGGCGTGGATTTTTTAAACAATATTTTTTCAACAAATTATCACAGCTATAGGCGTGGATTTTTTAAACAATAAATTTTAAACAATTATAAAAGACTAGATAGGCGTGGATTTTTTAAACAATATTTTTTCAACAATTATCACATCCTGGATAGGCGTGGATTTTTTAAACAATATTTTTTCAACAATTATCACAGCCTGGATAGGCGTGGATTTTTTAAACAATATTTTTTCAACAATTATCACAGCCTGGATAGGCGTGGATTTTTTAAACAATATTTTTTCAACAATTATCACAGCCTGGATAGGCGTGGATTTTTTAAACAATATTTTTTCAACAATTATCACAGCCTGGATAGGCGTGGATTTTTTAAACAATATTTTTTCAACAATTATCACAGCCTGGATAGGCGTGGATTTTTTAAACAATATTTTTTCAACAATTATCACAGCCTGGATAGGCGTGGATTTTTTAAACAATATTTTTTCAACAATTATCACAGCCTGGATAGGCGTGGATTTTTTAAACAATATTTTTTCAAAAATTATCACAGCCTGGATAGGCGTGGATTTTTTAAACAATATTTTTTCAACAATTATCACAGCCTGGATAGGCGTGGATTTTTTAAACAATATTTTTTCAACAATTATCACAGCCTGGATAGGCGTGGATTTTTTAAACAATATTTTTTCAACAATTATCACAGCCTGGATAGGCGTGGATTTTTTAAACAATATTTTTTCAACAATTATCACAGCCTGGATAGGCGTGGATTTTTTAAACAATATTTTTTCAACAATTATCACAGCCTGGATAGGCGTGGATTTTTTAAACAATATTTTTTCAACAATTATCACAGCCTGGATAGGCGTGGATTTTTTAAACAATATTTTTTCAACAATTATCACAGCCTGGATAGGCGTGGATTTTTTAAACAATATTTTTTCAACAATTATCACAGCCTGGATAGGCGTGGATTTTTTAAACAATATTTTTTCAACAATTATCACAGCCTGGATAGGCGTGGATTTTTTAAACAATATTTTTTTCAACAATTATCACAGCCTGGATAGGCGTGGATTTTTTAAACAATATTTTTTCAACAATTATCACAGCCTGGATAGGCGTGGATTTTTTAAACAATATTTTTTCAACAATTATCACAGCCTGGATAGGCGTGGATTTTTTAAACAATATTTTTTCAACAATTATCACAGCCTGGATAGGCGTGGATTTTTTAAACAATATTTTTTCAACAATTATCACAGCCTGGATAGGCGTGGATTTTTTAAACAATATTTTTTCAACAATTATCACAGCCTGGATAGGCGTGGATTTTTTAAACAATTATCACAGCCTGGATAGGCGTGGATTTTTTAAACAATATTTTTTCAACAATTATCACAGCCTGGATAGGCGTGGATTTTTTAAACAATATTTTTTCAACAATTATCACAGCCTGGATAGGCGTGGATTTTTTAAACAATATTTTTTCAACAATTATCACAGCCTGGATAGGCGTGGATTTTTTAAACAATATTTTTTCAACAATTATCACAGCCTGGATAGGCGTGGATTTTTTAAACAATATTTTTTCAACAATTATCACAGCCTGGATAGGCGTGGATTTTTTAAACAATATTTTTTCAACAATTATCACAGCCTGGATAGGCGTGGATTTTTTAAACAATATTTTTTCAACAATTATCACAGCCTGGATAGGCGTGGATTTTTTAAACAATATTTTTTCAACAATTATCACAGCCTGGATAGGCGTGGATTTTTTAAACAATATTTTTTCAACAATTATCACAGCCTGGATAGGCGTGGATTTTTTAAACAATATTTTTTCAACAATTATCACAGCCTGGATAGGCGTGGATTTTTTAAACAATATTTTTTCAACAATTATCACAGCCTGGATAGGCGTGGATTTTTTAAACAATATTTTTTCAACAATTATCACAGCCTGGATAGGCGTGGATTTTTTAAACAATATTTTTTCAACAATTATCACAGCCTGGATAGGCGTGGATTTTTTAAACAATATTTTTTCAACAATTATCACAGCCTGGATAGGCGTGGATTTTTTAAACAATATTTTTTCAACAATTATCACAGCCTGGATAGGCGTGGATTTTTTAAACAATATTTTTTCAACAATTATCACAGCCTGGATAGGCGTGGATTTTTTAAACAATATTTTTTCAACAATTATCACAGCCTGGATAGGCGTGGATTTTTTAAACAATATTTTTTCAACAATTATCACAGCCTGGATAGGCGTGGATTTTTTAAACAATATTTTTTCAACAATTATCACAGCCTGGATAGGCGTGGATTTTTTAAACAATATTTTTTCAACAATTATCACAGCCTGGATAGGCGTGGATTTTTTAAACAATATTTTTTCAACAATTATCACAGCCTGGATAGGCGTGGATTTTTTAAACAATATTTTTTCAACAATTATCACAGCCTGGATAGGCGTGGATTTTTTAAACAATATTTTTTCAACAATTATCACAGCCTGGATAGGCGTGGATTTTTTAAACAATATTTTTTCAACAATTATCACAGCCTGGATAGGCGTGGATTTTTTAAACAATATTTTTTCAACAATTATCACAGCCTGGATAGGCGTGGATTTTTTAAACAATATTTTTTCAACAATTATCACAGCCTGGATAGGCGTGGATTTTTTAAACAATATTTTTTCAACAATTATCACAGCCTGGATAGGCGTGGATTTTTTAAACAATATTTTTTCAACAATTATCACAGCCTGGATAGGCGTGGATTTTTTAAACAATATTTTTTCAACAATTATCACAGCCTGGATAGGCGTGGATTTTTTAAACAATATTTTTTCAACAATTATCACAGCCTGGATAGGCGTGGATTTTTTAAACAATATTTTTTCAACAATTATCACAGCCTGGATAGGCGTGGATTTTTTAAACAATATTTTTTCAACAATTATCACAGCCTGGATAGGCGTGGATTTTTTAAACAATATTTTTTCAACAATTATCACAGCCTGGATAGGCGTGGATTTTTTAAACAATATTTTTTCAACAATTATCACAGCCTGGATAGGCGTGGATTTTTTAAACAATATTTTTTCAACAATTATCACAGCCTGGATAGGCGTGGATTTTTTAAACAATATTTTTTCAACAATTATCACAGCCTGGATAGGCGTGGATTTTTTAAACAATATTTTTTCAACAATTATCACAGCCTGGATAGGCGTGGATTTTTTAAACAATATTTTTTCAACAATTATCACAGCCTGGATAGGCGTGGATTTTTTAAACAATATTTTTTCAACAATTATCACAGCCTGGATAGGCGTGGATTTTTTAAACAATATTTTTTCAACAATTATCACAGCCTGGATAGGCGTGGATTTTTTAAACAATATTTTTTCAACAATTATCACAGCCTGGATAGGCGTGGATTTTTTAAACAATATTTTTTCAACAATTATCACAGCCTGGATAGGCGTGGATTTTTTAAACAATATTTTTTCAACAATTATCACAGCCTGGATAGGCGTGGATTTTTTAAACAATATTTTTTCAACAATTATCACAGCCTGGATAGGCGTGGATTTTTTAAACAATATTTTTTCAACAATTATCACAGCCTGGATAGGCGTGGATTTTTTAAACAATATTTTTTCAACAATTATCACAGCCTGGATAGGCGTGGATTTTTTAAACAATATTTTTTCAACAATTATCACAGCCTGGATAGGCGTGGATTTTTTAAACAATATTTTTTCAACAATTATCACAGCCTGGATAGGCGTGGATTTTTTAAACAATATTTTTTCAACAATTATCACAGCCTGGATAGGCGTGGATTTTTTAAACAATATTTTTTCAACAATTATCACAGCCTGGATAGGCGTGGATTTTTTAAACAATATTTTTTCAACAATTATCACAGCCTGGATAGGCGTGGATTTTTTAAACAATATTTTTTCAACAATTATCACAGCCTGGATAGGCGTGGATTTTTTAAACAATATTTTTTCAACAATTATCACAGCCTGGATAGGCGTGGATTTTTTAAACAATATTTTTTCAACAATTATCACAGCCTGGATAGGCGTGGATTTTTTAAACAATATTTTTTCAACAATTATCACAGCCTGGATAGGCGTGGATTTTTTAAACAATATTTTTTCAACAATTATCACAGCCTGGATAGGCGTGGATTTTTTAAACAATATTTTTTCAACAATTATCACAGCCTGGATAGGCGTGGATTTTTTAAACAATATTTTTTCAACAATTATCACAGCCTGGATAGGCGTGGATTTTTTAAACAATATTTTTTCAACAATTATCACAGCCTGGATAGGCGTGGATTTTTTAAACAATATTTTTTCAACAATTATCACAGCCTGGATAGGCGTGGATTTTTTAAACAATATTTTTTCAACAATTATCACAGCCTGGATAGGCGTGGATTTTTTAAACAATATTTTTTCAACAATTATCACAGCCTGGATAGGCGTGGATTTTTTAAACAATATTTTTTCAACAATTATCACAGCCTGGATAGGCGTGGATTTTTTAAACAATATTTTTTCAACAATTATCACAGCCTGGATAGGCGTGGATTTTTTAAACAATATTTTTTCAACAATTATCACAGCCTGGATAGGCGTGGATTTTTTAAACAATATTTTTTCAACAATTATCACAGCCTGGATAGGCGTGGATTTTTTAAACAATATTTTTTCAACAATTATCACAGCCTGGATAGGCGTGGATTTTTTAAACAATATTTTTTCAACAATTATCACAGCCTGGATAGGCGTGGATTTTTTAAACAATATTTTTTCAACAATTATCACAGCCTGGATAGGCGTGGATTTTTTAAACAATATTTTTTCAACAATTATCACAGCCTGGATAGGCGTGGATTTTTTAAACAATATTTTTTCAACAATTATCACAGCCTGGATAGGCGTGGATTTTTTAAACAATATTTTTTCAACAATTATCACAGCCTGGATAGGCGTGGATTTTTTAAACAATATTTTTTCAACAATTATCACAGCCTGGATAGGCGTGGATTTTTTAAACAATATTTTTTCAACAATTATCACAGCCTGGATAGGCGTGGATTTTTTAAACAATATTTTTTCAACAATTATCACATCCATCCTGGATAGGCGTGGATTTTTTAAACAATATTTTTTCAACAACTCCTTTCGATGTTGCAGGTTGTTTACAAAACACTTCATCATCATAATACCGGTCATCAAATATTGCCATATAGTTGGAAAAGACAGACAACCAACTAAAATAATAGTCATCATCATCGCCGCCGCCGCCGCAATCATCATCATCATTAAAAACAACCTCCACCTCTGAATGTGGCAAAAACACTTTAAACCACTCAATACAGTATCTATGGCATATAAGTATGGATAGATGTGCATGGTGGTTGTGTCCGGTGTGGTGTGGACGGAAGATGTCTGAGTAGAATTATCACAATATATTGCCAGCACAAAAAAATATTCTTTTTATTATATTTAACAGAGAGCATAATAATTCTTTTCATCCTTATATATTTTTTTGGATGTCTGGATGCAACAGCGATACAAGTTAATGGCTTGTCTTCACAAAATTCAAAACGTTGAAATGAAAAAAGAAAAAAAAATCCAAAGCTCTTCAAACATGTTCAATGGCAATAAATGCAAATTTGTACAACATCCGAAGTAACAGAACTCTTTATTTTTTCAGATTTTGGTGCTGAGGGAATCATAAACTGGCAATAGAAACGCATTTGTTATATTCACTAACCAAAAAAACTTGATACTACGCAAGATGAGGGCGGTTGGAAGCTGCATTGAATGGCTATTGCAACTACTCACATAATGTTCGTCCCATTAGAATGATCGTCACTGCGACGATATTTTTTTTCTAAATATTTAAAGCCCAAACCATTATAAATGTAGAGATGGCAACCGATCTTGATTATGAGAATGATGTTGCTGACGAAGACGATGACGAGGATCATGCTGGCTGGCTGAATAACTGCCTGCCTGGTTAGATGCTGCTCAGGCTGATGATGACGACGAAGACGACGACAACGTTGTTGTTGATGACCACAAATGATGACTAGGCACATCAGCGTGTGATGTCGGGGCATTAAAGCATAATCCCATCATAATTTTAAATGTCTATTGATATTGAAGCCAATACAACAAGTGTGGGTTGCAGCTTAGAATTTGGGATCACAACAACAATAATATGCACTACGATAAGAGAAGTGTATGTCTATAAATAAAAAAGAAGAAAAAACAGCAAGTCAGTTAATTCAAGCTGGTGCATTTCAATATTTTATAAGAATCATAAATAATATTTAAGAAAATCAACTTGTCTGCACCGCCTACAAAATTTTTTGATTTTGTGCTAACCCTTTGGGGGTTGGATGCATTTTGCTAAATTTTTGTAACAAAAACGGAAGAAACTGTAAAACTATTGTTTAAGAAATCCACGTCTATAGCTGTGATAAATGTTGAAAGCGTAATGTTTAAAAATCACACTGTGATATAGCAATATTGTGAAAAATCACGTCTATAGCTGATAAATGAGGGTGACTTTGTTTAATGTTTTAATAATTATTAGGGGATGTAATATTTACAAAGCAAACTTTTTACCAAGTAACGGTTCAAATTAGATTGGCTTTAACATGGCGAAGTCCAACTTTTGAAAAGCGTTTATCTTAGAGTTTTGTCAATCGTTTTCGTGACTCGGCTGTGTTCATCTCAATTGTGGACATTGACCTCCAGGCGGTGCCACCTGGGAAGCTATTTTCATCAAATAGTGAGCTAATATGTGCCGCGAGTTCACCCATAAGAACTATAGAAATTGGGTAGAGGCGTCGGGTTAGTCAAGCTTGGAAACCACATCCTACTATGAAAAAGCAAAGAAAAAGAAAACCAAACCCACATAATGTTTATCCCTGCAAGCGTATAAAGGACCACGATCTGCGAATCTGCACTTGGAATGTGCGCACGTTGTACAGACGCAGTGTTCGCTTTGGCGGATATGCTCAAGAAGTACAAAGCCGATATTATTGCCTTACAGGAAATGCGATGGAAAGGGTCTGGCTTAAGTAAATCAGATGATTACGCCTTGTATTACAGCTGCCATGAAACGAGACATGAATTTAGCTGCGAATTTATGGTTAACAGGAGATTAAAAGGCCTCGTCTCCAGATTCACTCCAATAGATGAGCGAATTGCCATAATCCGTATAAAAGCGAAGTTCTTCTACATCAGTCTCAGTTGCGCCCCTGCTCCGACCGAAGATAAAGATGAACAGACCAAAGACATATATTACGAGCGCCTAGAAACAGCATATGACCGTTGCCCTGGCCATGACATTAAAATTCTGCTAGGAGATTTTAATGCAAAAATCGGAAGGGGAAATATTTTTGGCCCCACCGTCGGAAAATTTAGCCTCCATGAAGAAACATCACACAACGGCATGAGGTTGATTGACTTCGCGGTAGCAAAAAACATGGTAGTTAGCAGCACCAGATTCAACATCTCGATATACACAAGGCCACCTGGATTTCTCCCGATCGAACAACGAGAAATCAAATCGATCATGTTGTGATAGACGGTTTAGTGTTTTAGAAGTTTGATGGATACGGGGAGCGAATATCGATTCGGACCACTATCTTGTGGCAGCCAAGGTAGAAGCAAAGGTGTGATCTAATGTAACACAAAATTTGACGTCGAGAAGCTGCAAACACAACAGGTAGCCGAGGCCTACTCCGCTCAACTTACCCACCTGCTTGACGAAAGCACTTGTTGTCCCGATAATAGTATAGAAGCACAATGGCAAAGAATTGCCCACTCCCTACAAACTGCAGCAAAAGCAACACTTGGGTACCGAAAACCACCACCAAGAAACCCATGGTACGATCAGGAGTGTCTTAATACTACTGATGTGATGTGTCTTAATACTACTATAGGGCAACCCTGCAGACAGTAGAAACACGTAATGTGATGGAGAACTATCGGGAGAAAAGGAGAGAGGAGAAATGTGTTTTCAGGAAAAAGATGATAGAACAAGAAAAACGAGAGTGCGAGCAAATAGAGATGTACATGAGTTAGAATGAAGTCCGGACATTTTACCAACGAGTAAAACACCAAACCGAAGGCTTTGGTGCAGGCACATCCTCCTATAGAGATGAAGAAGGAAACCTGTTGACAGATACAGACAGCGTGTTGAGGATCTGGAAGGAGCATTTTGAAAAGCTTCTGGTATCAAATAGTGGCGGTGAAGATGATACCCCAGAACCAATAAGAGATGATGGTATAGAGTGTGTACCACCAAGCCAAGATGCGGTCCTAAAAGCAATTATTCGGCTCAAGTACCATAAAGCAACAGGAACCGATGGGTTACCAGCCGAACTATTCAAGACTGGTGGCCAGATGCTGGTCAGGGGCATGCACCAGCTGATTACTACAATTTGACTAGAAGAACGCATGCCCAAGGATTGGAACCTCAGCATCCTGTGTCCCGTGCACAAAAAAGGAGACCAACTATGTGCCAACTATAGAGGAATAAGTCTCCTTCCCATCGCATATAAAGTGCTATCCAGTGTGCTGTTTGAACGATTGACGTAATTGGACCAACGTCAACGTCAATGACGTAATTGGACCATACCAATGCGGCTTCAGACCTGGCAAATCCACCATTGACTAGATTTTCACTCTGCACCAAATCCTGGAAAAGACCTACGAAAAACACATCGATACATACCAAATATTTGTCGACTATAAAGCCGCATTCGACATCCATATATGTTCAGAGGTGTTTAAAGCCATGTCTACGGCTATGCAGGATAACTTTAAGTGGCACAAAGTCAAAAGTTAAAGTAGGAAATGACCTATCGGAGCCCTTCAATACCGAACGAGGATTCAGACAAGGTGACAGTTTGTCTTGTGATCTTTTTAACATCCTGCTGAAAAGGTCATACCAGAAGCAAAGGTGAACAGAAACGGTACTCTGTACTTCAAACAACACATGTTACTCGCCTACGCCGATGCCATCGATATAATTGGTCGAACATTGCGAGCGGTAACAGCTACCTTTGAACAAATTGAAAAGGAGTCGGCCAAAGTGTGTCTGACAGTAAACGGCCAGAATACCAAGCTGATGGTATCAACGCGCAAGATGTCCAGTAGACTCGGACCAACTGTGGAACTTGAGAACTACTGTTAGTAGGTAGTTAAAGATTTTATCTACCTTGGTACCGCCATAAATAGAGATGGGCAGTGGGTAAATACCCAAAGGGTAAATACCCGGTAAATTGGGTAAATACCCATTTGTGGGTATTTATTTGGGTATTTACTATATTGAATCGGTAATACAACATCTTACACCCTATTTCCGGGATTCTGTTATCAAATCGATTTAGAATGGATAGTTTTACGATACTTTAAAGACGTAGGTAAAAACTTGGGTAAATACCCGAGTTTTTACCCAAAAATTGGGTATGAACTCATTAGCTGCCGAACCACTTGACATAGGCGGCCAAAATTTTACACACATGTTTTTAATGTCAAAGCTAATATAGAAATCCAACATGGGGTCCCTGGGTCCAAGTTTTGATATAGCCCCCATATATATCTCCCGATTTAAGGTATTAAAAGTCTATTAGAACACATTTTACAACCAAATTGGCTGTAATTTGGCACAGAGTGTTCTTTTTGGGTACCAAATGTCCATGCAAAATTTTATGTATGTAGGTCCACGTCTACTGGTAGCCCCCATACAAAGGTACCCCTATTTTGAGTATTTACCCAAAAATTGGGTATAAACTCATTAACTGCCGAACCACTTGACATACGCGGCCAAAATTTTGCACACATATTTCTAATGACAAAGCAAATATAGAAATCCAACATGGGGTCCCTGGGTCCATGTTTTGATATAGCCCCCATATAACCGTATCTCCCGATTTAAGCTATTTTTTGTCTATTAGACACATTTTACAACCAAATTGGCTGTAATTTGGCACAGAGTGTTATTTTTGGGTACCAAATGTCCATGCAAAATTTTATGTATGTAGGTCCACGTCTACTGGTAGCCCCCATACAAAGGTACCCCTATTTTGAGTATTTACTCAAAAATTGGGTATAAACTCATTAACTGCCGAACCACTTTACATAGACGGCCAAAATTTTGCATACATGTTTTTAATGTCAAATCAAATATAGAAATCCAACATGGGGTCCGTCACTTGATATGACACATATAATCGGCTATATCTTCAAGAGTTCTTGAGATTTTCACTTGAAATTTTGTAGAGACATTCTTTAATCAGTGTAGATTCGAATTATATCAACAAAAATTTTGATGCAAAAATTTATGTAAGTAGGTCCACGTTTACTGCTAGCCCCCATACAATGGTACCCCTATTTACCCAAAAATTGGGTATAAACTCATTAACTGCCGAACCACTTGACGTATGCGGCCAAAATTTTGCATACATGTTTTTAATATCAAAGCAAATATAGAAATTCGAAATAGGGTCCCCGGGTCCAAGTTTTTATATAGCCCCCAAAT
>NW_026873492.1:0-15130 GCF_032173495.1 Musca vetustissima
TAATTCGTCAGAAAGGGTTAATAGATCCGTAATTTCCGCTATTAAGGCCTATGTTAGATCAGACCAAAAAGATTGGGACGAAAAACTTGGTCATATTGCATGTGCATTACGGTCAACAGTCCATACATCCATTGGGACGTCCCCATACTTTATGGTATTTGGTCAGCATATGGTCACTAATGGATCGACTTACAGCTTACTGAGGAAATTAAATGCGTTGGAAGATAGGTCCATCAGTTTCAACAGGGATGATTCTTTTAACATTGCTAGGAATAGAGCAATTCAAAATATGAGGAAAATATTTGAACGCAACGAAAAGCAATACAACCTTAGATCACGAGAAGTGTCATATAAAGTCGGACAAGAAGTTTTTAGAAGGAACTTTAGCCAGAGTAACTTTGAAAAAGGTTATAATTCGAAATTGGCACCGACCTTTATAAAGTGCAGAGTTCGTCGGAAATGTGGTAACTGCAATTATGAACTCGAAGACCTCCAAGGCAAATTAATAGGTATTTACCACGCAAAGGATATTAGGCAATAACCGGTATCTACATGCGGTATCATCCTTAACTTCTTTTTTAGCCGTTAAGTCTGATTTTGGCGGGGGGTAATGTAGTGGCGCATGTAGACACTTGAAAAAAAACAAATCTCATTTCTATTTTATTTTATTTATTTTTTTTTTTTTTGGCACACCATGGTTCAATGTTGGGACACCTCTGTTCATTTGCATTGCATTAGCTAATGTTAACTTGCATTTATTTATGTTAAATTCCCTATTCTCAGAGACTTAGGAATGCAGTTCTATTATTAGAACATTAAAATGCATTCTCATTCACTTTAATATATCGTATTGTATGCTAGTAACTTCCGAGGGGGTGTGCTAGATACTTTGCTAGCCTCGCCCCTATCTCGTCGGTAGCCTAGTGGGAGTGTCTCTGGTTCCCATCCGTGAGACCCAGGTTCGAATCTCACTACGGGTAAAAAAATTTTTTTTTTGTTTTCTTTTTATTTTTTTTAATGAAATCGATTATTTTTTGGTTTATCTGGTCTCAAAACATTAATGGTTGCGAATACCAATGGTGATATTCAATCACACGAATTTTCGGAGTCACCTAATATACCTTTGGTTGCTATAATTTCCTCTTACAAGGGTGGTGAGAAATTATGCTTTTCTTCTTCCACTTATTTATTAGATTATTGTTAACCAATACGTTTGTATATTTTTTTTGTAATGAAATGTTGAAGTATTGGTAATTCGAATGAGCCATGTTTGATTTTGGAAGTTTTTTTTCATGTATTGATATTCAGCCATAATCTTAGTGTAATAACCGAGATTACAAAAGGAGGTAGCAGAGGAGCCATCTTGGTCATTTTCGAGAAACTTTTGGTTAGTGAACACTAGATTTTTAATCTTGTTGGCGAAAAGAAACTTCTATTGGTTGCTCCTAATATCCCAAGTGCTTGTTTTTTTATTAAACTGGCGGCGGAAAGAAAAAAAGCTGACAGAATCATTGATTTTGTTTAAAACAATTTTTGGTACAAACGTTTTGGTTTGACCTTCCGATTGGTTTACAACATCCCCTGGTCGTTGGATTGGAGTTCCATATATTTCCTGGGTCTGCAGTTTTTCTTTGATATCCTGGTGATACCATAAAATTGAGAATTTGATATAATCATTGGTAAGATTTCCTGTTTATATGAAATTCCAATTTCCCTAGCGCTGATTTTCTATTGTGAATTTCAATCTGTTTTTAGGAATACCCTTGTCCCCGGTGCATTTTGCATACCGACATCCCCTTCACTCTACAAGTGTATTTTTTTTTTTTTTTGCCCAGAGAGGAGACTGAGATTCTCATTGGACTCAGTTGATAGAGTGCGTTGGTTTCAGCGAGTGCTGCCGATTACATCACGCACAAAGTAAAGTTCGGCATAGAAATTCTGTGATTTAGTTCATGAAATGGTGTTTCAAGAAGTTTTTAATAACCAAAAGTGTATTCACTAAGAAAGAAAACCTGCTTAAAATTTGCTTGAAAATCCAACATAAATTGCTTTGAAAAAAAAGAAAAAATTCTAGTTTTTGTTACAATAATTTTAAGAGAGAGAGAGATAAAAAAAAATATATTGAAAGTGAAACAATCAAACTGAAAAAAAAGAAAAATCAAAGAGCAAAAGTGTGTGTGTGTACTTGGTAATGTAAAAAAAATCATAATTTTCTATACCTTCTTCTGTTAAAAAAAAAATTAAAACAAAATAACAACAAAAGTATATTCTGTGCTGGAAGAAGAAGAAGAGTAACACCAAATATTCAAATACGCATTTACTTAAACCATATCGTATAAAGAGATTGCTGATCGCTTTGCTGTTACCCCAGTTCGAAAGGCCTTTCATCGTGGGAGATCAATCGATCAACAAGTAAGTTCAAATTCTCTTATATCGTACCGCTTTGAACAAGCACAAATCATTGGTTTTTTTGTGAGAGTAACTGTTCCGTTATCTCTCTTGGTATTGCCTATTGCACTCATTTAATTGAGAATATTCATGATAATTTATAAAATAATAATTATAAATTATTTTAAATTATTTTAAAAACCTAATTAATTGAATTAATTACTGTATTAATTCTTTTAAAGGATTCCTTTATTTGTGTTTGTTCAATGTTAATTTGTTTCCTGTGTACATACGATTGCCAATGGATATGCCAATGTTACACTGAACAATAATAGACGAAGTGCTGTTAACCTACCTTCGTTAACATCTCAATGAGAGCTACAGTTTTGAAAGCACTGTGTACATTGCTTCTACTGTATGTTTCAGTTATATTTATTTCGGTTCGAATTAAAAATTGTTATATTGTATTTTTTTAATGGCATATCTGTTGACATCGGCAATTAAATACTTATTTTTATATTTGGTGTGATTATTGAATCAAATTAAAAAAAGAACGAAAAAACTATTTGATCAGATCGACTGCTGTTAACATACTCGTATGTATGTATGTTTGTACATATGGTTGTAACAAAGCAGGTCGTTGTCACAACAGCTGATTTGCTGTGCTGTAACGATCATACACACATACATTTTTCTTTTGCGTTACATACTGATATGAAATATTTTTGTTTGGTGATTATTTGATTGTTTTTCTCTTCGAATGTTTTTATTGAAAATATGATAAATCTTGATATAAAAAATAATGTTATGTTTTTGAAATAATTTAATTTAATTGCTAATTTGTTTATATTTTCCTTTAAAATTTCAGTTATGATCTCATATACTTAGATTTTTTTTGAAATTAAGTTTTTTTTCATGATTTTGGTTTTTGTAGTCTTAATAATTATTAGTTTTGTTTTATATATTTTTTTTTATTATTTTCCTGTTGCGTTAAGAATATGGATTTATTATTAGTTTTGAATTTTGTATTACATTTTCATTCGAATTTCTTTGAACTTGTATGATTTTGTTGTGTCTAGCTATAGGCTGAAAAAAATTATATTTTTGATTATGAATAAAAATTGGAATTATTTGAATATGGCGTAAACATTTTTGAGGTTTGATTTTGAAGGGTAGGAAAAGTGGGAGTATAAAAAATGGGTTTATCATGATGTCTTTGATTTTGTTTACTTTTTGGTGGATCATTTGATAAACAGGATGGGTGGGCTTATCATGCAGCTACCAACTATGCATGACTATTACATACTGTGATGAGAATTAATCCTTTTTTCTTTCTTTTCTGTCTGGACTATAGCAGATTTTCCTCTAGTTTTTCTCTCTTGTAAGTATTTTTCTATTTTTCCTATGAATTTGCACGCATTATATTATTAAACTGGTAGTGACTACGGACAAGAAACAAATTGAATTTTGGCAAAGATCCCCCCCATACGACGAGCAATAAGGCTGGATAAATATGCGTGCCAGGCCATAGAATTCAATCCAACAAATTTGCATAGCAATTTCAACCTTGCTATCCGATACATACTACACTTTGTTCCATTGCCACTTTGACCTGCACTGTTACTTCACGTGCATAATATTGTATCAATTGCATTTAAACATAAACTCATTCAGCAGAAAAAATAATGGTCCAAAGAACCGTTCTTATATATTTGTTTTTAATATTTGTTTCCTTTTCTTATTTCGTATTGACTAAAAATGCTAAGAATTATACATTGTTTTAAAGTTTTTGTATAAAAATCTACAACATGGCGTCATTTTTTTTATAAAGTTGTACTTCATTTAGTAGGATTCGTGCATCAACCCTTCATAAAGCTATGTTCGGAAGAAATGCTGACTATGCTGATTAATTGAAGATGTAGGACCAATTATTATTCGTTTTTAGTACATACTTACAAATTCATAAATCCATATTAAGTTATATTGTGTAGCCAATTTAAAGTTTATTTATTTTAACAATAAAAAAATCCGCTAACGACGTAGCAGGCCCATGCTAGTTTATATATAAACCTTTTTTCCAATTTTTGGTCTTAGTGCATATCCCATACGTTATATGAAATAAAATATGTGAATTGTTTACTCACCCCTTGTAAGAAAGGATGTTTGCTAATTTTAAAAGTTGGTATGTTTTAACATTAACTTTTGTATATTTCTGTGGAATGGCTTTAAAGCAAGGGTGGCTTTAAAAAAAGGTGTTCTAAAATTGTGCCTAATTTCATATCAATTTACGGCCTATACTTGTTTACATGGATTGGTGAAAGGAAATTATTAAATATTCTAAAAACGTGATTCTAAATACACCTTCAGAAGTATGATTTTCTGGATGTAAGTTGTTTTTTTAATGATTTTGACTCCAGCAAAGTATTAATAGTCTTCTAATTGTACTTACTACATTATAACCAGTTTATTTTAGTTAAAATGAATGTTGTTATTATCAAATTTCCTTCTCTTAAGCATTAAATTCCTTTCTCAAGATTTATTTTTAACATAAACGAGAAATTATGTGACTGACACGTGCACCGACTCCATAATCAATAGTTAAACCAACCAACAATGCTAGAAATATCAAAAGCTTGCAGTGGAAAATTGTTCACCTTACAACTGGCGTTGGATTATGTTCGGAATTCAACAAACCTTCTTTGGCCAGTGTGGTTTTGTATCCACAAGACCCACCAAACAATTTTCCATAGTGTGGTAATCGCATTGTCGAAATAAGTTTGGCTGACAGCTCGAAACATTGTTGCATTACAAAAGGCCAACATTAGGAAAATGATTTAGGATTAAGCCTGTATTTGCAGTTAAAATCATTTCCCAGTACATTTCAGCAATTCTAGTAATTTAGTATTGTGTTGCTAGTCTTTTGTTTGCCACCGATAAGTTGTTTTCCATTCATGTTGAAAAATAAATGAATTCGACGATATTCACTCAAGTCTGGAAACAAAACAGTGATTGGTGAACAATCAACTAAATACTGAACTTTACTTTGTGTGAATTGGGAATTTAGATTACTTTAGATTTTGTGCATTTGTAACTAACGCTAGAAATACGTTAACGACGTTTTCGTGAACTATGGCCAAAGAGTAAAATATGAAAGCATACAAAATATCCACGTTTCGGCATTTAACTTAAAAATTAATTCTTTAAAAATCTATGCCTTATAGTAGGTCTTGAAAAATATATACTTTGTAATATGCCTTAAAAATATTATTGTTAAAAGTCTTAAAAAGTATTATAGTAAAATCCATGCCAAAATTTTCTTTAAAAATCCACAACTAATAATGCGGCCTGTACAATTATTCTTTAAAAATCCACACATTATGATATGCCTTGACAACTTATTCTGTAAATATCCACGCCTGAGGATATGCCTTGAAAAGTTATTCCTTAAAAATCCACGCCTGAGGACATGCCTCGAAAAGTTATTCGTTAAAAATCCACGCCTTTGGATATGCCTTGGGAAATTTTTCTTTAAAAATCCACAACTTGGGATATGCATTGAAAAGTTATACTTTAAGCAAATTCTTTGCCATGCAATCCCTTAAAAATCCATGCCTTAGGATATGCCTTAATGATAATTCTTTAAAAATCCACACCTTATATTAGGCCTTGAGAAATTATTCTCTAAAAATTCTGGCCTTATAATGGGCCTTGAAAAGCTATTGTTTAGAAATCAAGGTCGAGGAATATACCTTGAAACTTATTCGCCTTGGGATAGAGCTTTAATTATTCAACTTTAGAAAAGACATGGAAAACACGTCTTTGAAGGAGCCTTGATCAATATTTTAAGTTAGATATATTTGTTTTCGTTTAATCACTGTATATTTCATCACTTCTTGCTTTAATAATTTTTCTCGCTTACATTTCTTAGAAGTATTAAGGGCATTTGCTTTTATACCCTCCACCACACTGTGGTACAGGGTATTATGTCTTTGTGCATATGATTGTAACGGGCAAAAGGAAACGAGATAGACACTTGGTTCCTTTTGAGAATATGCATAGAATCACTTTCTAAGTCGATTTATTCATATCCGTCTGTCTGTCTGTTCATGTTAAATTGTGAACAAATTACAAGGCGCATTTTTAATCCGAATTGGATGAAATTTGACACAGCTAGTCTATTTGGCCCAAGGACGAACCCTATTGAAATTGGGAAAAATCGGTTCAGATTTAGATATAGCTCCCATATATATTTTCGTCCAATTTAATGTAAATGGTGTACCAAAGTCCATATATATCTTTCGATTTGCACGAAATTTGGCATAACGTACTGAATTAAGTCTAAAAAGATATCTGTAAAATTACTTAAAAATCTGTTAAGATTTAGATATAGCTCCCATATATTTTCGTCCGATTTCATGTACATGGTGTACCAAAGTCCCTATATATCTTCCGATTTGGACGAAATTTAGTATAGCGTACTGAAAAGAGAATAGAATGATGTGTACAAATTTTCTTGAAATCGGTTCAGATTTCGATATAGCTCCCATATATATTTTCGACGGATTTAATATAACTGGTGTACCAAAGTCCCTATATATCTTCCGATTTCCACGAAATTTGACATAGCGTACTAAATTGGGTCTAAAATGATGCGTGTAAAATTTCTTGAAAATCGGTGCAGATTTAGATATTGCTCCCATATAACGACATAATTTTGGTTCAGATTTAGATATAGCTCCCATATATATTTTCGTCCGATTTCATGTAAATGGTGTACCAAAGTCCTTATATATCTTCTGAATTGCACGAAATTTGGCATAACGTACTGAATTGAGTCTAAAATGATGTGTGTAAAATTTCTTGAAAATCGGTTCAGATTTAGATATAGCTCTCATATATATTTTCGTCCGATCTCATGTAAATGGTTATCAAAGTCCCTATATGAATTGAGACTAGAATGATGTGTATACATTTTCTTGAAAATAGGTTCAGATGTAGATATAGCTCCCATATACATTTTCGACCGATTTAATATAAATGGTGTATATTTTCGTCCGATTTCATATAAGTGGTGTACCAAAGTCGCTATATATCTTTCGATTTTCACGAAATTTGAAATAGCGTACTGACTTGAGTCAAGAATGATGTGTATAAAATTTCTTGAAAATCGGTTCAGATGTAGATATAGTTCCCATATATATTTCTGTCCGATTTCATTTAAATGGTGTACCAAAGTCGCTATATATATTTCGATTTGCACAAAATTTGGCATAGAGTACTAAACTGAGACTAAACAATGGGTTTATCTCGTTTCCTTTTTACTGTTACAAACATAATATGGAAATGAGGAAACGAGATAGACACATATTTCCTTTAGAGAATATGCATAGAATCACTACAAAAATGTGTATTAGAACCCCTGAAAAAATTTCGTGTCGCACAGTGTTTTTAAGGCCTCCAACGTCTGCTGCTACTGCTTCGGCACGGCTGTTGGTTTTCCAGGAACTCGGGTTTGCTGGTTCTGGCCCTTGCTGTTGCTTTCTCTTTAAGTCTCGACGCTTTCCAAGGTTTCAACACCTCAGTATGACGGCCCACGACGGCTCTTTGTGTCGGTTGTCTTAACGCTTTCCTTTCTATAAAGGCTCACGACGGCTCTTTATCTCCAGTTTTTCCTTTGAAATTACTTTTTGTTAAGCAAAGGCCCACGACGGCTCTTTATCTCGCGTTTTCCTTTTAAAAACACTTTTTTATAGATAAAGGCCCACGACGGCTCTTTATTTCGAGTTTTCTTTAAAAATCACTTTTTCTGTTATATAAAGGCCCACGACGGCTCTTTATCACGGGTTTTCCTTTAGAATCACTTTTTGTTAGATAAAGCCCCCGACGGCTCTTTATTTCGAATTTTCTTTGAAAAAATCTCTTTTTTAGACGGCTCTTTATTTCGTGTTTTACTTAAAAATCACTTTTTTACACTGGTTTCTCCTACGTTCTGCTTACTTTGACTGCTCATGCTTGTTTGACAGCTCTGCACCGACTGATCTCGATCCCGGCTTGGCTCTCCCTTTTCTACACTCGGTCACGAATTCCAGGAAACTTCCAGTCGTCTACCCGACGTCGAACCTATGCCGCGCTGACCACGTGGTCTCTCTGCTAACGGGAACTTGTTTACGAACATAGTGTCAAGGTTAACGGGACCATGTTTACATCTTCATTATAACTTACTTTCAACTAAGCCTTTCGGATACAACTGTACTTCTCCATTCTTGTCCCAACTTATCATTAAAATACTTTAGCGATCTTAATTCTTATATTTATAAATATTATTATGGAACAAAAATTAATTTAATAAAAAAATATAATTCAAAAAATATATAAAAATAACCAAAAAAAAAATTAAATTAACAAAAAAAATCAAATTAACCGAAATTGTTGGGGCAAAAATGAGAGACGATTTTTGTCCTCACACCGCCCCCCTTCTCAAAGCGGCTTCACGACGGCCAATCCACTTCGGGATACGTAAATCCGGAACCTGCTTCCGCCTACCATCCTCCTGGGCGGCGTGTGGCGTGACATATCGCCGCCGACAGCACCTCGCCACCGACGAAACTCCATGTGGCCTCCTCACTCATGCTTTTTGGTAGAGCATCAGCCTGATATGACTCCAGGGAAGAAGTAGTCAAATGAGATCACCGATGAGGGTTATCGCAGGGGGGAAGGATATGTTAAGGCGGATGATGATGTCGAGGTTGAGGATGACATCGACGATGATGTCGAGGAGGAAGCGGTCGTCGAGCTGACATATATGGGGGATCTCTGTCCCCCGCGCCCTAGGGCAAGCGAAAGCCAGGGGTTGGCCATTTTTTCGTCCGCCTCTGACGACGCGCTGTCGATCGGCGGTGTTCGGGGTTCGCTGTCGTCACTCGACAGCTTTATGACCTCTGCGTCTGAGCTAAGCACGATCACGTCTCCCTCCGATATTGGTGAGGTGATCGGGCAATAGGGCTCCCGAACCCGTGGTATCCCATCGCTCTTGGTCAGCACCACCCTGCATGGTCGGGTCATGTACGCTGCCATCTCTTCCGCGGTCAGCCTCTCCACAGTCACCCAACACCGCCGGACCACCCCTGTTGCCACATCGACCTCTCAGGGTTTCATTGCTCTTAGATGTACCCGTGGTACCTGGCACTCCAGCTGGCGGTACCTCTCTTTATAAAAAGCCTTAGTGCGGCGGTCATTATCCCTAGTATACATATTTACAACGGTGTCTACGGAACAAAGAAAACAAAGGGATTACGATGGATAAGGTGAAAGGCAAAATTTAGTTTTGGAACGAGTCCGGGTTAGTAGCTACAAATGACTTAAGTTCAATCAGATGCGCGTTACGACAGGCATGAGTACGCGAGTCCTGAACGCGAACTATTACCTCGTATCATACTTTGGTGCGAACTTCGCTGCAAAACTTTCCACTGCTTTCGACCGTGGGTGCTGCCTCCCGTGGGCGTATCAATTGAGTTCAACCACTTCAGCGATTAGTGATCCGTGACAACCTGGAATTTATATCCCTCCAAGTACGGCCTCAAGTTCCGTATTCCCCAAACAATTGCCAGACACTCCTTTTCCGTGGCCGAGTAATTCTTTTCTGCACCCCTGAGCGTTCTACTGGCATATGCAATCACACGTTCTCCTTCATCGAGCTTTTGCGTCAATACTGCTCCCAATCCACACTCACTGGCATCGGTCTGTACCAAGTACTTGGTCTCTGGATTAATTTTAAGGTTTGCCCTTTTAAGTCGCCGGAATACTTCACTTAGATTCTTCAAGTGCTCTTCGAGGGTCTTACCGCTGACGATGATGTCGTCGAGGTACGCAAACGCTTGCGGTTCCAAGTCCGGACCAATTACACTGTCTAGAGCTATTTGAAAAGTGGCAGGCGCAGAGTGAAGTCCGAATGGCGTCACTCTCCATTGGTACAGACGCGACCTGCAACTGTTAAGGCTGCATACTCCTTACTGTTTTCCTCCATTGGAATCTGCCAGTATCCATCCTTTAAATCCAGACTACTAACGTATCTGGCTTCTCTTAATCTATCCAATTCTCTCAATCTATTCTGGGCAACGGATATGCATCTGAGTCAGATTTGCTGTTCAGATGTCGGAAATTCATGCATAATCTCTATGTCCCATTCTTTTCTTTTTAGCCAGGGTGATTGGCGAACTGTATACACTCCTAGATGGTTCTATATACCCGTTCGGCAAGACTTCTTTTATTTTCTCGTCTATAACTGCCTGCATTGCTGGGTTTCGTGAGGCGTAACGCAGCTAGGAAGACTTGGATTCGTTGTTGTTCTTGGGGACTGGGGTCCCTGATTAGGACACCATCTGTCCGCTCCTCGGTCTGTGGTTCGTCTGCCTCTGAGTGGTCGCCTGACTCCAGCGGTGGCGATTCGCACCCCTTTGCAGTAAGGTTCAGATTCTCATCACTTTTTGCACTCGGTCTCTCGAATTTACAGGTTAACCCCACGCACGTAATCTGGGCGTTACACCGAGTATTACTTCCTCTGCGGTCTCATCCATAATGAGCATCTTCTCTCTTGTTGTTGTATCTGCTATTACAACGTCTAATTCCAATGCGTTGTCGACTTGTTGCTTTTTTCCGCATAGCGCATAGCGTACTGAATTGAGTTTAAATGATTTCTTGAAAATCGGTTCAGATGTAGATATAGCTCCCAGAGAAAACATTTTGTAGCCCCTCTATCTACTGTAGCATCCACCTGAATTCCTCCGATAACGACTGATGCTACTAGTCGGGTCAAGGCGCAAATTTCGTTTTACTGGGGGGTTTGGTTTACCTCGGGACTCGCAACCCCGTTTTCCATAACGACTGATGCTACTAGTCGGGTCGGGTAAAGGCGGTTGTCTTAACGCTTTCCTTTCTTTATAGCGAGTTTTCTTTAAAATCACTTCTGTCATAACTCGCTGAATTGAGTCTAAAATGATGAAATTTCTTGAAAATCGGTTCAGAATTATATATATATCCCATATATATTTTCGTCCGATTTCATATATATGGTGTACCGAAGTCTCTATGTATCTTCCGATTTGCACGAAATTTGGCATAGCGTACTGAATTGAGTATAAAATGATGTATGTAAAATTTCTTGAAAATCGGTTCAGATTTAGATATAGCTCCCATATAACGACATAATTCTGGTTCAGATTTAGATATAGCTGCCCTATATATTTTCGTCCGATTTCATGTAAATGGTGTACCAAAGGCCCTATATATCCTTCGATTTGCACGAAATTGGGCATAGCGTACTGAATTGAGTCTAAAATGATTTCTTGAAAATCGGTTCAGATGTAGATATAGCTCTCATATATATTATTGTCCGATTTCATGTAAATGGTGTACCAAAGTCCCTATATATATTTCGATTTGCACGAAATTTGGCATAGCGTACTGAATTGAGAATAGAATAATGTGTGCTAAGTTTCGTGAAAATCGTTTCAGATTTCGATATAGCTCCCAGTGGTGGTGGTGGTCACAGAATTAAAACATTTACTGTGGTAAACATATTTTAATCAGTCTTCGATTGGTTTGAAGTATTTTTGAAAATTTTTTAATTCAGAACAATTCGATATACTGCACTTAAGAGATTTAGTGTGAAAATAGAAAATTATTGCATGCAATTTTTCCATAAATAACGGTTTTTATGAAAATACATCGACATTGATATGGCCATATAATTAAAACATTGTATGATTTTTTACTTTACTGCATTTTTTTGAAAATATTTTTAAAAAAGCTCTTTACTTTAGTTAAATTATGTAAACTAAGCACTGAAAGAATCATTTACAGATAAAAATTTCTGAAAAAAATCTGTAAAATCTATCAAAATTGCCAAAAATGTGTACAGTACACCTAACATTCAGAAAACACCCTTATTATAGAAAATAAAAGTCCGAATGCACCAGAAATTGCTAGAATTAGTAAAAAACAATTAATAATTCTCAAAATAAATAAATATTTGAAATAAAAACTCCAAAAATGGAAATTAACCTAAAGGAACGATTCAGTTTCAATAGTCTTTACTAAAGAAGGCCGGAATATTTTTGAAGTATGTGAGAAAATATCGATTGATATTGGTATTTATTATATCAAATCGATTGTTCGAGTAGTACAGAATATATTTTATAAAAAAATATATCAGTCACAACAGAACGAACAGAGATCAACGCCTATGTTAACATTTTAGATTTTTATTCCGACAAAAATAAAGGTCACATATTTTAGTTCATCCAATTTCATGTTAATAGCCCTTCTGTTAGGATGCATCTTTTAAATATACCAATAGTGGTGAAGGGTATCATATAGTCGGCCACGTCCGACTTTACTACTTTCCGATTTAATGTAAATGGTACACCAAAATCCCTATATATATTTCGATTTGCACGAAATTTGGCATAGCGTACTGAATAAAGTCTAGACTTTACTACTTTCCTTACTGGTTTGTTGATTGGAGAACACCCTAGTCATTCACATTCCCTTCACACTTTATCCGTCCCTTAATCTTCGTTATTTAATCTTCTTTTATTCCCGAATATAAGAAAATGTTCAATAATACCTTAATATTTTGTTGACGTATTTGTAATCGTATGTAGTGAATTACTAACATCATTGACCTGTATTGAATGTTAAATTTATTCAATAATGAAAATATAAAAATATATTTTCATATACAATAGTTTTTTCATGGCAATGACAATCCAATTAATTGTAGAAAATTAACATATTTTGAGAATTTTCCATAATTGACAATTACTTAAATATATACGCTGCCCATTTTTGCCCAAAATAAGATTTAAATATAGCTCCCATATATATTTTCGTCCGATTTAATGTAAATGGTACACCAAAATGCCTATATACCTTTCGATGTGCACGAAATTTGGCATAGCGTACTGAATAAAGTCTAGAATAATGTGTGCTAAGTTTCGGAAATCGTTTCAAATTTAGATATAGCTCCCATATATATTTTCGTCCGATTTAATGTAAATGGTACACCAAAATCCCTATATGAAGTTAGTATAACCTAGAAATTAGATATAAATTATGCACCAAACTCCCCAGGTGGGTCCAATTACCACAAAATTTTGCACAACGTACGGAAGATGATATAATATAAAGTGTGACAAATTTTGTTGAAATCGGTTCAGATTTAGATATATCTCCTAGATATAGTTTCGTTTGATTTTAGGAAAAATGTGCACAAAAGACCCAAAATTAGGCCGTTGGCTACGAAATTTTGCACAACGTACTGAAATTATTATTGGCTAACGTTTGCCAAGTTTTGTAGGAATCAGTTCCAATTTAGATATAGCTCCCATATATAGTTTCGTCCGATTTTAGTTAAATGGTACACCAAAGACACAACATTTGGCCGATTGACACAAAAATGTGTACAACGTACTGAAGTTAATATAACCGAGCATGTGGAAGTTGTTGTTGAAATCAGTTCAAATTTGGATAGAGCTACCACATACATTTTCTCCCGATTTGAAGTAAATGATGCATCAAGAACTCAAAACCTTTGACAAGTTTCGATGCAATCGGTTTAGATTTCGATATAGCTTTTATATATATTTTCGTCCGATTTTAACTAAATGGTACACCAAACCCCTTATGTTTATCAGACATTTATTCAAATAATCAACGGGTGTCCGATTGATATTTGCTTTAAATTGATTTACATAATTTTATCCCATTGTAAGAAGCAACTCTATATCTGACCAAATGAAAAATTTAGCATAGGTTGCAGAATGACATATTTATGGATCCAATTCCATTTTAATGGTCCTTGAAAAATTCGACGTCTGTTAGTATTCATCTGTTGACTATACCCAAAGTGGTGGAGGTTATCATATAGTCGGCCCCGTCCGACTTTACTTCTTTCCTTACTGGTTATATATATAGATAACTTAAGAAAATACGTAAAAGAGGTGCCCCCTCTCTCTGCGTACGTCCCTGTATTGTAGGGATTATTTATAAAATGTTGTAAAAGTATATGACTTCATTGCATGATGGGAATTTGGTTTGGATTATTTTGGGAATAAAGTGCATTTATATATAATTGAGCCAGCATTTATGTAACCAGGCTAAAAATTAAACATTAAGCCAAAGTTTAATACTCAATCAAATTAAAACAAGTGAAAAAGCGTTAAGTTCGGCCGGGCCGAACTTTGGATACCCTCCACCATAGATATACTGACAGGTACTTGAAATAAAAATATAGGGAACCAAATACAAATTTCAGCAATTTTTAATGAATATTAATACCCACAGCCTTATGGCTATAGAGGGTGTATACACTTAGATACAGTGAAAATGTGCCTCGTCGAAATATTGGTTCTAGAAAATTTTGATTTCATCCAAATTTTGTTCCAGTTCGAAGATGGGAAAATCGGTCCACTCTCTCTGGTACGTCCCACACAGCGGCTATGTATAGGCCTAAATCCCGGCTATAGTTCATATATAGTACATTATCGAACCTTACGTTCTATCCTCCGCAGGTGAAATGATTACAACAGAACCAAACCCAAACGCAGAACAAATCAGATAACTATTTTAATATAAAAAGGGGGTTATATGGGGACTACGCCAAAAAGGGGGAGAATATTAATAATTTTTAGTAGGGAGATTTGGGGTACAGCAATACGTACTTAGTCAGGCACCACATAACATA
>NW_026873493.1:0-14792 GCF_032173495.1 Musca vetustissima
CATATGCTTGTAACAGGCAAAAGGAATTGAGATAGACCCATGGTTCCTTTTGCGAATATGCATAGAATCACTTTCTGAGTCGATTTATGCATGTCCGTCCGTCCGTGTATTTTTGTGAACAAAATACAGGTCGCATTTATGAACCGATTTGGATGATATTTGGCACATGTCACTTATTTTGCCTAAGCACGAACTCTATTGAAAGTAGGAAAAAATCGGTTCAGATTTAGATGTAACTCCCATATATATGTTCGTCCGATTTTTTTGTACATGGTGCACCAAACTCCCAATATTAGTCCGATTGATACAAAATTTTGCACAGAGTACTGAATTAGGTTCAGATTGATGTGTGCGAAGTTTTGTTGATATCGGTTCAGATTTAGATATAGCTCCCATATAGTTTCGTCCGATTTTATGTAAATGGAGCACCATACTGCCAATATTGGTCGAATTGAGACGAAATTTTGCACAGAGTACTGAGTTAGGTCGTAATTGATGTGTGCGAAGTTTTGTTAAAATCAGTTCTGATTTAGATATAGCTCCCATATATAGTTTCGTCCGATTTTCTGAAAATGGTCCACCAAACTCCCAATATTTGTTCGATTGTGGAAATCGGTTCAGATTTAGATATAGCTCCCATATATAGTTTAATCTGATTTTTGGTAAATGGTGCACCAAATTCCCAAGGAATGTCCGGTACATACAAAATTTTACATTTTAAAATATGTGCAAATCGATATAATATCCTGTTCCGCAGTGTGGAGTATTTATGAAAACTTTCTGGTAATTAAATAATTACAGAGTTTTCGTATAATTATAATGGAATACCATTAAATATCATGTACGCATTCCCTGATAACATTGCAATTTCGGTTTGACGTAGTAACTTTACCACGTAATTAAAGTTCACTTCACGTAGAGACATAAAGTCCGTATGTGTCCAATAGACACTCGGCCATTAATTCATCTCCATTTTCATTCGGTTCTGAATGTTTTGTTGAATGTTGGAAAACCAATACTCACAAACGAAAAAAAAACTACCAAAGCCAAAGTATATCCTCTTAATCGTGACATAAAAAGTAATAATACTTTGAACTTTTTGTTTTTGGTGTCGTTGTGACTGTTGTCGTTGTTGCGTTCGTTTATAATTTACTACTGACATTGGATGGCGTAAATAAATCTTTCGGTTGGCTATCGCCAAAAAAGAAGAGGAGAAAGAAGATATATTGGAATAAAAGTGATTTGCTGCACCCAACAACAATCCGAGCATATCAGCGAGCACATGTTGACTGTATAGTCCACACACAAACACATACAACGCTTTGTGGGATGTAATAAAAATTCAATTTTTCAGTAGCCCTTGGTGTTGCAAAACAAGTATTTATGAGTTCTAACTCCAGGGCTGAGATATAGAGACAGACACATACATAGCCGAATGTAAATTTGTTATGAATAAGATAAGAGTTGCATGCGGATGATTTTAGTTATTCAGTCATGTGAAAAAAACAAAAGTGAGATGCGATGCGGAAAGTTTTGTTATGATAAAATGATACCCTATTTTCCAAGCGATATGGCTTTAATTTAATTGGGTACCTTTTTCATTAATTCTCACCTTTAGTGTAACCCCATGTAATGGTATCTCTAAAACTTCGGGTTTTTAAGAAGTATGTATACGTTTTTTGATCCACGTTTCGAGGTAGCTTTCACATAAATGAACACCACAGTATTCGGTATTTTTTGGAATATGGGTATGATATGGGTACAATAAAGGTGTTCGACGACATTTATCCAAATCCTCCTAGGTTCTAAGATAAAATCTCCCGGCAAAAAGACTATAATTAGGTGTTCTTGGATGTTATGAAGCCTCTTAACATAAAGTTCTCATTATTTATTTGGATGCGAATTCCTTATTAGGGTCCCGTCAGAATGCCCACTACACAATTGAAGTGAAGAATCACGCTGCACCTCGTATATATAAACTTTATCTAGCAATGTTATGTTTTTTATGTACATACAAATTGCTCCATGAAAGAAAGAGATGTGTAGGTGTGTTTGCATGTATATATCTGTGCGTATGTCACTAAGTGATCAAGTGTTAGTGCAATTCCAAGTTTTACAAATGGTACCACGGATGATGGTGATTTATAGACTGAATCACCCTCGACAGATTTCGTATGTGTCGCATTCATGACTAACCACATGCAAATGTATACCGCTGGGTTTAGCTGAAATGCAAAATGGGCTTTATGATATTTATATATCATAGAAAAGGACAGTGATTTAATAAAAACCAGTAAGGAAAGTAGTAAAGTCGGACTGGGCCGACTATATGGTACCCTTCACCACTTTGGGTATATTCTACATATGTATCCTAAAAGACGACGCATTTTTGTTATATATCTATATCTGAGCCGATTTCAGGGAAACTTGCCAGAGACTAATTTATATTGAATCAGTACGTTGTGTCAATCGGCCTAGCTATGGATCACGAAACTTAGCACACGTCATTCTAGCCTTAATTCAGTACGCTATGACAACTTCCGTGCAAATCGAATGATTTTCAGAGACTTTGGTGCACCAATTACCTAAAATCGGATGAAAATATATATGGGAGCTAAACCTAACATTATTATAAACGCAATTCAGTACGCTATGTCAAAATTTGTGCCAGTGAAAAGATTTCCATGGACTTTGGTGCACCAATTACCTAAAATCGGGCGAAGCTATATCTAAATCTCAACCGATTTCCATGAAACTTAGCACACATTATTATAGACGCAATTCAGTACGCTATGCCAATTGTCGTGCAAATCGAAAGATATATAGGGTGTTTGGTGCACCAATTTCCTTAAATCGGAGAAAATATGTATGGGAGCTATATCTAAATCTGAACCGATTGTCACAAAACTTTGAACACATCATTCTAGACTTAATTCAGTACGCGATGCCAAAATTCGTGCAAATCAAAATATTTCCAGAGACTTTAGTGGTCTATTTACCTAAAATCGGGCGAAGCTATATATGGGAGCTATATCTAAATCTGAACCGATTTTCACGAAACTTTGCACACATCATTCTAGACTTAATTTATTACGCTGTGCTAAATTTCGTGCAAATCAAAACATTTCCAGGGACTTTACTGGACTATTTACACAATTGACCTTACACAATTTACCTTAAGTCGGACGAAGATAAATATGGGAGCTATATCTTAATCTGAACCGATTTTTCGCAATTTCAATAGGGTTCGTCCTTGCACCAAACAAATGAGCTGTGCCAAATTTCATCCAATTGTACTTTGTTTACAATTTAACATGGACAGACGGACATGCATAAATCGACTCAAAAAGTGATTCTATGCATATTCCCAAAAGGAACCACGGGTCAATTTCGATTATTTTTGCCTGTTACAAACATATGCACAAAGACATAATACTCTGTACCACAGTGTAATGAAGGGTATAACAAAAATATAATTTTTTGACGAATTTTGCTTTTATAGCTAGCGAAGAATGAGATCAAGCCTCTATTTATATTTACCTTGTGTTAATATTTTAATTAACACTTGGGTTAATTTGTAATTTTACGTACATTTGAATATTTCGTTATGCGGATGCCAAAATGCATTGCAACTATTTAAATATAATGGCCAGCGCAATCGGTCATTCATACATACATATTGAAACCAAATCAATGAGTTCGTTTTTTTTTAATTTTTTTTGGCACACACTTACAACATAGACTGTTAATCTTTATGACGACTAGCGACAACAGATCCGAATTAAATAGTCCCTCTTTTATGAAGCTTTTAAGCGTTCGTCGCCAGCATAAAAACACATGTTTCGTACATCCTCTTCATGTCCTCTGAAAAGTAAAAAAAATATTGCACTGCAATGAATTGATGCGACAGTCTGAAATCGCATAAGTATTTAATGAACCTGTGGGCAATATTTATTTGAGCGCATTTCAGGAATAAAATAAGACTACTTTGTTAATCTTAAAAGTAAAATATTGAGTATAAAAAATGTATGTATAGTATTTAAATATTTTGATATATAAAATATAAAGGAAACCCAAGATGGTGTAAACCACATACATTATAAATTAATTAATAATAAATTAAATTAATTAATTAATAATAAATTATAAACTCTGGGTAATTTAAAATAGTATTTCTTGTTAAAATCGTTTTATATTCATATATTTCAGGATTTATACATTTTGGCTTCATTTAACATTTTCATTGGGAATCAATCAATTTTGTCAAGATTCATAATACATTGTTACAGTAATTCCTGTGAAATAGCAATTAATTAGCCAAATTTTGAAGCGAATGCAGTTTCTGTAATATCAAGTTGTGAATCATAGAAATTCCATAACAATTAAATACTTTTAAATCCACCTACAAATAAACAACAGCATCAAAATCTTCATTTACTCATGCCAATTTGTAAACTATAATGGTGATGTGAATGAATACATGCGTGTGTATGTGTTTTTCTGTTTTACCTTTGTTATGCCAATTTAAAATACACGAAAACCACATTATGGTCTCGTTAATTTCATCCTCTACTGGAATATTTTTTGGCGACACTACACATGTTACATAATGATGCTGTAGTCGCCTCCACCTCTATCACTCCCATGGTCGCATAATGAACTGGCTAAAGACTAATTTACGAAATGTGTCATTTGCAACATATGGCTGTATTTTTGGTTACCTAGGCAAGGTTGCCAAGTGTACATTTGTATAGGCGGCCACAAACCTACACGAACGTACATAATACATACATATAAATTGATATGTGACATACATACAAAGCGTAACATAATTCATAGAATTGTGAATTATTTGTTGCATACCTCATGTAGTTTGCATTCCGAATTTCATAAAAAAGTCAAGAACTAATGGTTGCTATGCCATTGTAATATATTTTCCAATAGGTTGGTTATTTAGGAATTCAAAAATACCAGTAAGGACAGTAGTAAAGTCGGACGGGCACACTATATGATACCCTTCACCACTTTGGGTATATTCGAAATATATCCTAACAGATCTCGCTTGTTGGAAGGAACATTGACATATAAAGGAACGATATTAAATATATAATATTTATTTATATGTGGAAAGACTAACATCAATCCGAACATATGTCATTCTGCAACCTATGCTAAATTTCATTTCATTCGAGCAGATTTAGAGTCGTTTGCATACAACGGGACAAATTTACGTAAATCGATTTAAAGCAAACTTGGTACACGCTATTTGCTTTGCGGCACTGTACAAAATTGTATCTCAATCAGACAGCCGTTCGAAATATATATAGAAGCTATGTCTGCTTCTGCACCAATTTCAACAAAACGCAATAACGTCATTCAAGTCTCAATTTGATACGTTGTGCAAAATTTCGTGGTAATCGGACAAACATTAGGAGTTTGGTGCACCATTTATGTAAAATCGGGCGAATATATATGCATATGTGGGAGCTATGTCTAAATCTGAAACGATTTTGCCGAAACTTACCACACATTATTCTAGACTCAATTCATTACGCTATCCCAAATTTCGTGCAAATCGAAGAATATGTAGGGACTTTGGTGCACCATTTACATAAAATCAGACGAAAATATATTTGGGAGCTATATATTAATCCAAATCCATTTTCTCGAAACTTGACACACATCGTTCAGTACAATATGCAAAATTCCGTACAAATCGAAAGATATATAGGGACTTAAGGCACCATTTATATAAAATCTAACGAAAATATATATGGGATCTATATCTTTATCTGAACCGGTTTTTTTGAAGCTTAGCACAGATCATTCTGGACCTAATCCAGTACCCTATGCCAAAATTTCGTGCAAATCGAAAGATATATGGGGACTTTGATGCCCCAATTTCATAAAATCGGTCGAAACTATATATGGGAGATATATCGAAATCTGACCCGACTTTCTCGAAACTTAACATACATCATTCAAGGTTTAATTCAGTACGATATACCAAATTTCATGCAAATCGAAAGATATATAGGGACTTTGGTGCACCATTTACAAGAACTCGGACGAAAATATATGTATGGGAGATATATCTAAATCTGAACCGATTTTCACGAAACTTAGTTCACATCATTCTGGATCAAATTCAGTACCCTATGCCAAATTTCGTGCAAATCAAAATATATATATGGACTTTGGTTCCTATATTTGACGAATATATATATGGGAGCTATATCTAAATCTGAACTGATTTTCACCAATTTCAATAGGGTTTGTCCTTGGGCCAAATAAGTGACTTGTGCAAAATGTCATCCAAATCGGATCATAAATGCGACCTGTTCTTTGTTTACAATTTACGGACGGACATGCATAAATCGACTCAGAAAGTGATTCTATGCATATTCGCAAATAGAAAGATGTGTCTATCTCGTTTCCTTTTGCCTGTTACAAACATATGCACAAAGACATTATACCCTCTACCACAGTGTGGTGAAGGGTATACAAATGTCGGGATCTAATGATGGATATGTCATTGTAATCTATTTTTCAATAGATTGGTTATTTGGGAATTAAAAAAAAAACAGTAAGGAAAGTAGTAAAGTCGGACTATATGATACCCTTCACCACTTTGGGTATATGCTAACAATTTCATGTCAATACTGCTTCGAGGGAACAATGTTCGGGCAGATTCTAGTCTCCAGTCTGAAATCGATTCGTTGTGGGAAATTCCCGATCGATTCGTTGTGGGAAATTCCCGACCACCACCCATAGTTTAATGAGAAGATTTTGTGGTTAGGATGTTAAAAATTCTGAGCAAATTTATTAAGGAAATGGTTTTATGGGCTTTATATAATTTTCTCTGCTAAAAATTTATAACATTTTGAATGTATATAAACGGGCTAAATAGTTCCGATATTCTTTTAATGATCAATCAAAGTATTATGAAATGTGGCCTATTAACCATTCTTAACTAAATATGAGAAGCCATTCACCAATGACCACCCCAATACACAATCGAAAATATTTACATATGTTTCTATGTTTATAAATAGAAATCTAATTAATGTATTTGTTATTGTATGGCACCGAGTATGTGCATATTTGTGCGTGTATATATGTAATGTGCGAATAACATATTGGTCATTATTTTAATATTCATTAAATGAATGGCTTATTGTATGTCACTAACTGGATAAATTAATTTACAAGACATCCTTATTAAGGATTTAAATTATGACAATGACACAAACACACGCATGCACTTAGGAGATTTCTAATTTCCAATTAGATCAACAATAATAATATTAGCTCCTTACAAAGGTAAATAAAATTGGAATATAAACAATCATATATTTTTAAATCAAATTAACTGAAACTAAAGATTATATTCGAACGGAAAATATTAAATGATGTATACTATTGCTTGGAAAGACTGGCAGTGACAATTTGCCTATTAATTGAAAAATATTAGCGCTAGAACCACTTATTAAAAGAAGGAAGTTACAAAATTTTCGGGTTTTTTTAGACCCTCGCACTTGAGTTGTACATTCAAAACACTTAAAATCGATCGGGATTTTAATATGATATCAGGAGAAAAATATAGATACTCTGGGTGATGGACTATGACATGTGACCTTTGAATGGTGGGTATGTAGAATCATATGCATATACTGAAAATGTTATGTGATCAAACTGTTTACGCATTAAGATCCCGGAATGACACATCACAGCCACTTTTCTCGGGAATTTGCTTAGGAAAAACATATTTAGTTATGCCCAGTACTCCAAAAAACTAAATTTCGAGAAAGTAAGAATAGACTTGAAGAATTTTCCGATTTAATATTTTTTAAATATACGGTTCAAAAAATAGAAACCCTGTTCTTAGTTCCTGGAGTTTTGTATTGTTTGCGTACTTTGCATAATAGTAAATAGATTTTAGTAACTAATTCGGATGAATCCGATGGTTCTGTAATAATAAAGAATTTATACTGAATTTATTTAGAGAACCCCACCTAAAATTTTATGAGCAACAGTTGTAAAATATTGCAAGGACAAAAATCACATATTTGGTTAATTGGATTTCGGTTCAAGAAATGAATGACGAAAAGGACATACAAGGAATCGAGTTAGAAAGACGAAATGTTCTACAAAACATCCTACCTCGATTTCACTGCAGAAATGTATTCTCAAAAACTATATTCAATAGCTTCAAAACAGTTTCGATGGTAGTTTTTCATGTATAATAGGGCTGCGAACAAAAAATTATCACCCTATATCTTAGATTTTTCCTTCTGGGGTTTTTTATGCACACAAGGACTTTCGTCCCCAATAGGAATTTTCCACCCCCAGACCATGACTTCGATTTTCTCTCACAATGTAAATTATCTATACTAATAAAAGAGTAAAGTGATTGACTGACTGACTGATTTAACGATTAATCAACGCCCAGACGAAACGGCTGAAGCTAGAATCTTGAAATATTTTGGGAGGGTCACTTTTGGTCTAAATGTGACAGAAAAGGCTGTGTTTTTGGAAATTCGTACTAGAACCGTACAAAAAGTACTAAATGTGATGCGATTTGTATTTGGCGAACCGGTGGAGCTAGAACTCTGAAATTTGGTTTGGTGGTCGTTGATGGAGTGTAGAATAGATGTAACAAAGGGCTTTTTGGAAATTCGAACTATAATTATCCGAAAAGTACTGAAATGTACTAATTTTGGTACAATTTCGTAGCATGTGAATGGATAGACTTAAAAACTTGAAATTTGGAATGTAAACTAACGTTGAGAATTAGGGTCGATATGAGGAGAGTTTGAAAAGCGTGTAATCATGCGTACGAAAAGTACTATATGGTACTATATTTGGTACAAATTTGATTTGTAGGTACAAATCGAGCTGGAATCCTGAAAGATGAAATTAGCATTACCGTCGGAGAGTAGGATTGGGATATGTACGTAGTTTTGGAAATTTTTTATTTATGTGTACGAAAAGTACTAAATCGTGAACCGGGTGAACCGATAGAGCTGGAACAATGAAGTTTGGAGTTAGGATCATTGTAGGGATGTAGGATTAGGGTCATAATTCAGTTTAACAAATTAATACTTATGGGTACCAAATGGTACTAAATTTGGTACAATTTGAATTTTAGGTGAACCAATAGAGTTAGAATCATGAAATTTGGAGTCAGGAACACTGTTGAGGTGTAAGATTGAAATATGTAGGAAGTTTTAGAAATTTGTACTAAGTGTACTAAATTTGGTACAATTAAAATTGTGGGTGAAGCGATAAATCCTGAAATTTTGATTCAGGATCACTGTGGAGGTGTAGGATTGGAGTATGTAGGAAGATTTGGAAATTGTACTAAATTTGGTACAATTTGAATTGTGGGTGAACTCATAGAGTTGGAATCCTGAAATTTTGATTTAGGAACACTGCGGAGGTGTAGGATTGGGGAATGTAGAAAGTTTTGGAAATTGGTACTACTGTGTACTAATTTTGGTACAATTTGAATTGTGGGTGAACCGATAGAGCTGGAATTATGAAATTTTGATTTAGGATCACTGTGGAGGTGTAGAATTATTTTATGTATCAAAGATTTAAATATTCTACGTCAAAATTATTCAACAGTTCCTAGGAAATTTAGGTTACCTCCCGACGTAAACTTTCAAAACGCCGATACACGTTTCTTCTTTTTTTAGCCCTCTTTCAAAATCTGTTGGAATTTCCCTGTAATTATCGAAAAAATTGAAATTTGTCGCACAGTGTAATTTTGATTGGCTAGTAATTTATTGTAGGAATATTGAGTATATGTTGCGTATGAGTGTTGTATGCATATGCACATTCTCAATACACAATACGCCCCAATGTACAACACCATAAGTAATTAGCTTGCCCTTGTTCAAATTTTTAATTACCATTTAATACTTCTATATACATTTTCTGTTGACCACAATATTAATTTTTAATTGCAATTCCATTCCTTAACTGAAAGCAAACCAATTATTGTAATAGACAAATATTTATTTATAGACAAATAATTTATTTATAATTCTAATCAAAATTGAGATAATGATAAAGTTACTAAAAACTTAAATTACTTTTGAATAATTAAACCCACAATGATTTTATTTCTTGCGCCATTACTTTTCGTAATGGCAGGTCCCTTATTTTTATTTTAGTAATTTTGTGAAGCATCACAAGAAATCTTAACACCTTACCTGCTGAATGCCACTTTTTTCAATCATTTCAAAATGTGGCATGTCGTCGTTGTCGTCTTAAATTAATTGTGCAGCTGCTGCGGCTGTCGTTTATTCCCTCGACTGGTGTATCCGGAGGCAAATGGCTTGCTTGTGTAGGCGTGTGGGTATGTGTGTTTTACATTTAATATATCATTAATCATTCATGAATAATATACCGGCATTTAGGTAAATGTTCACTGCGCATGCTCACCAAATCTGTTTGTGGTAATGTTAAAGTTATTTCTACTTTCTGTTAAAATAACTGTTTACCTTTCAGCTAAATGCATGCCATGGAATATTGTTGTTCTAACTATTCTACCTCAAGATTTCGAATAAACTTTTTCGATATTAATGACTGATCCAATTTGTTAGCCAAATCAGAATGTACCCCACATTTTGATAGTATAATTCGTCTTTGAATTCCATACTTTGTAGGGTAAAAACTGACTATGTCGACTAATGACTGTCGCCAATACTATGGTAGAACACACCTATATGGGGACAACCACAACACACGGACTAATCAGATAACTATTTTAATGGTGCAACAAAGAGTCAGATTTAAGCCGATTGGCACAAAGTTTTGCACAACGTACTATAGTTAAGATATCCTAACGATTGGTACGAAATTTTGCACAACGAAGTTTTATTGAATTCGCTTCAGATTTATATATAGCTCCTATTTATGTTGTCGTAGGATTTTTAGTCAAATTTAGGACAATTGCACAACATTTTGCTCAACGTACTGAAATTAGTATAGCCTAACGTGTGCAAAATTTTACTGAAATCGGCTCAGATTTAGATATAGCTTCCGTTTATATTTTGAACAACGCCCTGTGTTAATGAATAGTTTTACTTAAGGGATTTTTGATCTTGTTTTATTGTTGTTTTTTGTGATTAAAGAAAATCCCTTATTTTTGATGGCGGTCATGATAACTTCTCACTGGAACATCGGAATCTGAAAATTCCAACGGTGTTGAAAAGAGTACATGTCTGGCTCTGGTATGAACTAGGATTATTGACTTCGTGCTAAACTAAACAAAATGGTGGACCCTTGAAAATATATTTTTTAAAAATCGCCGATTTTTTTACCAAAAATCAAGTTTAAAAATAAAGAAGATCTTCACCGATTGGCTTTATCCTAGTTCTTACGATAACTATACACTCACAGAGAAACGGGTAAAAATTTGCAATCGACTGGGTTATTAGTTTTTTAGTTATCGTGCCCGCCATTCGCAAAAAATGTTTAGAGAAAAACGCGTTTAAAGTTTGAGAAGACCTTCAGCCGTCACTTGATGCTGACACAATAAATCGGCTTTATCTTCAAGAGTTCTTGAGATTTTCACTTGACATTTTGTAGGGACATTCTTTAATTAGTGTAGATTTGAATTATAATTAAAAAAATTGACCTCGAGAATGGGGGGTCCCCATAAATCGATTTAGATAATTTTGTCCCATTGCACAAAAACGAATCTAAATCTGGCCTAATGACATGGAATAGGTTACCGAGATTTGTGTGGATTGATGTACTACAGAATAACCCATTTCGGCTGAAAAACGCGCTCCAGAACCCCAAAATACCGAAAGTTGGGGGTACCGTTACATGGGGGCTACCACAAAAAGTGGACCGATATTTATAACTTTTAGTGGAGGCTGTTGGTACCCAATAAGAGTTCATTGTACCAAATTTCGCTTGACTAGCGCTCTCAAGAACCCCAAAGTTGGGGGGTACCCTTATATGCCTATGCGTGAGCCGATATAGCTCATTTTCGAACTTGGCCTGTCTGCATACAAAAGACAACTCCATGCAAAATTTTGGCCAATTCGTTTTGAGTCTAGAGTGGCTACAACAGACAGACGGACATGCTTAAATCGTCATATAATTTAACGCTGATATAAAAATATATACATTATAGGGTGGGAAATGATTATTTCGATGAATTATAAACGGAAAAATTTAATATGACCTCCACCATAGTAAGGTACAAATGTACGGTTATGTATGTTCACATCAGAGTGGTCCGTGTGACGAATTTTTAGGTTTTCGACTGTCAAAAAGGTGTAAATGCCGAAAACGTCATATATCTGTATAAAATTTAAACGTCATTTATTTCAATATTATCAGTATATACAGTTATTTTCAGGAATATATATTATTTTTACATATTCCTTATTAGAACGGATGTAAATGTTGAAATTTTGTATTAATTTGAGTAAAGCTTGCGTAATTTCCAAATTGATTAATGGAAATAGCTATTTTGTCGAAAACCAAATGGATTTGGGTAGGATTCCGACGTTTCTGACGTATGTATTATACGCCGGAAATAAAGGCGTATTCTGCCGATAATGAAATATATCGGCCAGCCATCTCACCCATAAAATTATACCTCCTGAAGGAAAAACTTGAGATACAAAACTAAAATATTGGGTTCGATTTTCAGATTTTAAGAAAAATCCCCACTAAAAATTGCTGAAATTTTGTTCATAACACCTAATGTTTATTAATTTGTTCTCAAAAATTCTTATATTACCACCTAATTTAATGACATAATTCAAACTGTAAATAACAATAGTATGACAACATTAATTATGCCAACAATTACAAATCATTTAATTACACAAATGTTTTAAAAACTGTAATATACACAGCAAATATTCAAGAGTAGATTTAGAAAAATTATTCTTCACAAAGAGAGCTTTACCATGCTGCTACTACTTGTGAACAATCTTTCAAATAATAAAATTTGCATAAAGACCAATTGGTGAATAGTGTAAACCAACAATGATGTCGAACGGAGGTAAAGACAAATAACAAACATTAAATAATCACTGCGAATGAAAATTCAAATTAGTACTTAGTCATTTTCTGCTACTGCAGGAATTTGCTACATTGCGTATGGTCAACTGAAATAGAGAGACAGTAGGGACAAAAGTTCTGCAAGTAAAGTGCATAAAACAAATAAACAGAGAAATACGGACACGTAGGCACTCACATTTACTTTCAGTTGTAGAACAAATAATTGTAAATACTGTAAAACAAACAAGGACGTACAATATTTGTGTGGGTATGGTAAGGATTAATGTTTTGGAATGATAGATTTTATTAGAAAAATATACATGTTTACGATGGTCCGTGGAAAAATAGTCTTTATTAAATCCACATCAATGGTGGTCCTCAAAAGTATGTTATTAAAAAATCAATGCCTAGAATTGTATTTAAAACATAGTTTTTAAACAAGTGAAAAAGTGTTAAATTCGGCCGGGCCGAACTTTGGATACCCTCCACCATAGATATACTGACAGGTACTTGAAATAAAAATATATTGAACATACCAAAAAGTGTACTTATACCGACATTTCTACAAACCGATTATGGTTCTAAATATTGGTCCTAGACCCCATGTTTCTTCGTACCAAATTTATTTCAAAATTTGTTTAATATAAAAAGGGGCTTATATGCGGACGACCCCAAAAATGGGGCGAATATAAAAAATTTTTGGTAGGGAGATTTGTTACCATATACGACGACAAAATACCAAATTTCAGCGTATTCGGTTGAAGAACGCGCTCAAGAAACTCAAAATACCGAAAATGGGGGGTACCCTTATATGGGGATATCCGAAAAATTGGACCTATATTTATAATTTTCTGTGGAGAGATTTGGTACATATTAAGAACTCAAAATACTAAATTACAGCCAATTCGGCGGAAAATACGATCAAAACCCCCAAAATACTACAAATTAGGAGGTACCGTTATATGGGGGCTACTAGAAAAAGTGGACCTATATTTATAATTTTTTTGCGGAGACATTTAGTATCCAATAAGAACCCAATGTACCAAATTTCAGCGTATTCGGTAGAAAAACGCGCTCAAAAAACTCAAAATACCGAAAATTGGGGGGTACTATTATATGGGAGCTTTGCCTAAACGTGGGCCAATATATCCTATCTTCGAACTTGACTTGCATGCAGACAAAAGACAAATCGATGCAAAATTTCAACACACTATCTTAATTCCTTCAGAAGATAGCGTGTTTATAACAGACGGGCGGACAGACGGACATGGCTAGATAGTCTTAGAATTTTACCCTGATCAAGAATCGGAAATGAATATTTCGATGAGTTACAAACGGAATGACAAAATTAATATACCTTCCATACTATGGTGGAAGGTATAAAACATAGTTTTAAAAAATCAACGCCTAGAAAGGTCTTTGAAAAAAAAATATTATTTTAAAAATCCATCCTTATAGTAGCATTTGAGTTTTTTTAACAATCATCTATTTCGGACGGACATGGCTGATAGAATTTTACCCTGATCAAGAATATATATACTTTATAGGGTCGGAAATGAATATTTCGATGAGTTACAAACGGAATGACAAAATTAATATACCTTCCATACTATGGTGGAAGGTATAAAACATAGTTTTAAAAAATCAACGCCTAGAAAGGTCCTTGAAAAAAATATTATTTTAAAAATCCATCCTTATAGTAGCATTTGATTTTTTTTAAGAATCATCTATTTCCCATCATCTTGATGCCATAG